>NW_027521693.1:0-60063 GCF_052094955.1 Ictidomys tridecemlineatus
TTCTGTGATCCTAAAAAACATCCTAGTTATTATTAGAAATAATAAAACATTATTTCATAAGATTGATTTCCAGTTTTCCAAATGTGAGAGCTATTGGGAACAAATTAAAAAGCATTAGAAAGTGCATCAAAATCTCTGTTTGGAATGAATAAAATTGACACTAGAGATGTTGAGGCAGTTTCTTAGCTCCTGCTTGTGAAACCCTGGCCACATATGGGTGACTCCTTTCTGACACCCAGCTCCTATCTATTATTCAACCAGATTCATAGGTTGTATGCTAGCTAGAAAATAACCCTTCCCTTGCTCCACTTAACCAAAATCTTACATGTTTTCAGGTTGTTTCTGAAATGTCACCTGCTTCATAAAGCCTTTTCTAAATCTCTTCAACTGAACGTAATCTCTCCTTCCACTGCCCTTGTAAAGAATCTCACTCCTCACCTTGTGACATCCATTTGTATTATTGCCCACACTCTTTTTCAACTTCCTAGAAGGAACAGTTTCTTGTTGAGATATGTATTCTTTGTCCCCTTAGACCAACATCAGATAGATGGATAAACAGACAACTGATGCTCAAATATTTTATTTTTAATTCAATTAAATTACAGAGAGGAAAAGCAGGCAGGTATAAAAGGATTTTAAAGGACAGACAGAAGACACTTTGGCCAAAATGTTGTTTATCAGAAGTGTGCAAATGGGCCTAAATAGAAGGTATCCTGCCAGTCTATGGATGGACGAATTCTCTTTTGTCCACACATGTTTTTAATTTTTCACTCTTATCACCATGGCTTGTTTATTATATTTGTGTCTTACTCACTTGCTTCCTACAGTTGATTTTCACAATGGTCATGTGCCAGTTGGCTAGAGCATGAAATGTTTCTTTGTGGAAGTCAAAAGTGGTACAATTACAAGGTCATCTTATCTCTGCACTTTTAATCAACCATTTAATTCATCCTGATATTTGACTTTTGTGTACTTCCAACTCATGAACATAATTTTACTTCTGACTGTAGATCCCATTTTAGAAATGTCAGCTCTGAGTTTTGAGTATTATTCTTCTTGGCTCTCCTCACTCTGACTCTTACAACCTTGGCATCCTCCTTTGTAAGATCATTTTAAGCATTTTTTATTGGATTAAATGTAAAGAAGAGCCAGGGCATGGTATAGAAGACAGTATTTGTGATTGCTTTTCAGTATTACTTAAGTTTTGAATTTTTTTGTCATCTAGCTCTTCCCCTTTAGTTTGTCAGATGGCTATTTCTGTGCTAAGTGGTTCTAAAGTCTTTGTTAGGGACAGTTCTGTTTCTATAATGATCCCTTAAATCAAGTGCAATATAGAACATTCAAAGATGTGATTTTATCTTCTTCAATTACTCATTCACTCCAAATTCCAATATACAGTATATAAGTAAAACTTCACAGAATTAGTTAAAAGTCTTTACATGATTAATTTCAAAGTACATGTAAATTTATTTCCGTGGAATATCAAGATTAAAAAGATGATATTCTAGAAGGTAATATTGTGGTCCTAAAATAAACTTTGTATATTCTGAGATAGTCTAGACCATAGCTTTCAAAAAAATTTAAAAAATGTGAATTGAATTAAGATTCAAAATACATTTTAGGAGGAGTAAATTATGCATTTAAAAACCATTATATGTCTGCAGTAGAAAGGATGTGCATAACATTAATTTATTTTAAAATTTGAGTAAGTAAATTAATTTAATTTTGAAATAGTTCTAATCTTATAATTTTGAAATTAATTTCTAAAATTAATTATATTCTCTGAAATAAGTTTCACTGTAATTCCTTTCTTTCCTTGTTTATTTTCCCATTCCCCTCACAACCTCTTATATTACAGTAGGTGGGGTAGAGAGAGAAGATGGGAGGGGAGGGGAGGGGGGATAGTAGAGGATAGGAAAGGTAGCAGAATACAACAGTTACTAATAGGGCATTATGTAAAAATATGGATGTGTAACCGATATGATTCTGCAATCTGTATTTGGGGTAAAATTGGGAGTTCATAACCAACTTGAATCTAATGTAAGAAATATGATATGTCAAGAGCTTTGTAATGTTTTGAACAACTAATAAAAAAATAAGTTTCACTTTATAGAAATACTGAATTTCATTTTCTCTAAATGTACTCTAAAAATAATCTCACAATTTCAAATTCAAATTGATTGAATTTAATATGCCATCTTAAATTTGTTTGCAATTCCCGGTACAAATAGGAAAAGTCAACTATTTGTTTATCCAGATTATCAGTATTGTTTGAAAATGCATGAAATATTTACTTATATTCTCTTTTTACTGCTGATAAATTTCTCTTTAAAGGAGTATGGAAGTTAATAATACGTTCTCACTTTAGGAAAAATAAAAGATAAGAATCTATGCTTATTTAATGCTTATTATATGCACTGTATAAGTAGTCTGACAATTACCTTTTGAGGTTTTTGAGATTCTGAGTTTTTCTTCCTTCCTTTCTTTCTTTCTTTCTTCTTTTTTTTTTTTTTTGCATTTTGTAGGGTTTGAAGAAAAAAAATACCAAGAAGTTAAGTAACTAAGGTGGAAACATTCTAAACAAGTCAAAAGTCAATTATTTAAATTAAAGTTCACAGGTTATCACAACACAAAATAAGCAAAGAAAATATAGTAAGTTATTATTATTTGGAGATATAAAATACATACTAGATATTGGCAATTAAAAACAGGTAAAATGCATACTTTTAATGTGTGTTCATCTTTTTAAATGTAAATTAAAAACATAAGAGTCTCATAGAATCACTTAAAAACAGCAAATCACATAAAAATAGAAAAACCTGTTAAAATTTGATTTAGCATTAATTTCAGGGTAATAGAATACAGGTTATTTTCATTCTTTTATTTACTCTAAATTTCTGACTATGACTATTTCTCAGGGTGTTTTCTTTTCTTTCAACCCCTCCCTCCAATCCCTGCCAGTACTAGGGATTGAATCCAGGTACATCTCCAGCCCTTTTCCTGTTTTGTTTTGTTAAAGATAAGGTACAGGATCTTGCTAAATTGCTGAGACTAGCCTCAAACTTGTAATCCTCCTGCTTTGGCTTCCCAAGTCTCTGATCTCAGTTTTATTTAACAACAACAATATATTTTGCTGGGAATGTTGCTCAGTAGTAGAACACTTGCCTAGCATTTGTGAAGCCCTGGTTCCAACTCCAGTACTACAAAAGGAAAGAAGGAAGGAAGAAAAGAAAAAACAATATATTGTTTTAGAATCATAGATACATATACACATAATAATATGAACTCATATTATTAAATAAAAATATGAACTCAGATTTGAAACATAAGGTTATATTCTTTTTACTACTATCAAAGACTTACTACCTAAATCTAAGAAAAGCTTTCAAATACTTTTGTTGGTGTTTGGGTGTCTGTGAGTGAGAGAGGGAGGGAGGGGGAGAAAGAGGGAAGGGTGGGAAGCACACAAGCTCACCTGTCAGAGAGCCTCTGTTTACCTTTAGCTGTTCTCGGTGTAGACAACCTTCATGATAATTACTTTTTATGCAGATGGGAAAATCCTTCCTAAATTGCATGTAACATTTTTTTCTTTTTGAGTTCTGTTGGTTGTTATTGAAGATTCATTAGAACATTTGGAATTACCTTCAGAGCAATTAAAAATTTAGAGTTCCAGGGAAATCTGACTATAAATTCTCTTGAAATAGCTGGGCTAGTTGAACTTATGGTGAGGTTAATATTCAGCATTAGGAGATTTGACTGTTTCTGTTTAAATGGCAAATTTAGCTAAAGTCCATTTTAGAGAGTTCCAAGTTAAATCAATGATGTACACAAAAGAACCTGGAAAAAATAAAGTATTCCACTTGAACGGCAGACTAAGGATAGTAATTAGAGATCACAGGCCCAACCACCAACTAGTAAGAGTGTATTACAAAAGACAAAATCAGCAGTAAAAGAAAATAAAGCCAGGAGCCCAGGTCAAAGTCAGGTTTGACAAAGGTTATAAATCAAAACAAATAGCATCAGAGTTTAAGGACAGGTGGACCAGCAGCAAATGAGTGGTAAACCTAAGTGAGTTGTTGCATGTGGGTGTTGACTCTGATTCTCTTCCTTCCCTGTTTCTCTCCTTCCCTTCCTCCTTTCTGTTCCTTTTTTCCACTTCCTTCCTCCATTTTCTTCCTTTTCCAACAATCATCTCTCCTACATGCACTGTTTAAAGTGTCTATTATAATTATGAATACGTGTGTTCCCTGTCCTCACAGTGTTCTCAGACTATGTGTGTTGAGACCATAGGTTAATATTTGTCTTTGTTTAATTTATCTTGAATATTCATCTGCAGTGTTTTGGTTTTGTTCACGATCTAAAATATGAATCTAATGCTGAACACATGGCCTGTGCTGTGGAAAGTTATGGGCTTTGGGGCAGAAACCCCACCCTTGACCTTCAAACTGAAATGAACATTCTATGCAATGTAGTGTCTATAGCTACTGATCTTGTAAAGTAGCGTTCACTTGTAACAGTGGTGCAAAAAGCCTTGGATAATAGCCCCATGTTGACTTGGTGATAAAACCAGAGAAATTCATGATGAAACTTCAAGGAAGAGGGATCATTTTTCTTACAAGATAAATGAGTTCTTGTTATCATAAGAAACACGGGTGAAATTTTACAATTTTACAAAACACACTTGCCCACTGCTGTAATAGTATGGAGTTTGATATCAAATCCAGACTTGGAAAAAATAGGAACACAGGCTTAAAATATGTTATATTTCAAGTGGAAATTCATAACAGCTGCATAAGGGATATGATATTGCCTTTTAGCGAGCTAATTTCGTCCCAATTTTAATAGTGACCAAAGGTCAGTCCTTTTGGATTGTGTGCAGAACACATTTGTAAGTTAGCTGTTATAAATCATCCTTATGTTAAGTGGAAGGCAACTGCAACACAAGTCTACGTATTAAATCAAAAGTGTCTTTTACAATGTGGGATGGAGAAGCAAATGTTTATAGTAACAGTCTCTTAAGTGCTTGATGAAATAGAAAGGTAACTTTGCTACTTTTGTGTTGGACAGGATTTATGTAAAAGAAAGTTTTTTTTGTAGAGGATACCACCATGCAGAACAATTCTCATTTTGATGTGGACATATGTGCTGTCTGTCTGTTTCTGTGTCAATCTTTCTATCTTAAAACCACATTTTAGAAAGTATTAGCTGTGTCCTGAATGTCCCTAATGGATAGAGAGGGCTTGTTGGAACATTGATTGGATCATTTCTGATTGATCAGTTAGAGGGACTGAAATACAGCTAGTGCCACAGCTGACAGCAGCACAGACACTAGAAGTAGGTGATTGGTGTTCATGGATGGATAGAACTTGGGATTCATTACAAACTTCAAATGGGATCCAGAGAAGTATTTCTGGTAAAATGATAGTGAAAGGATATGGCAATGGGAATATAAATTGGTATAATCTTTTTGACTTGCAAATTATTAATAAAAATTATATTTTTTATGTATGACAAACTGTGCTGTTTATACATATAATTTAATAACAATTATTTATGATGTGTCAGGAGTCTTAGAAGTGTTATTTTTCCTTTTCTAGTATTTCTATATCTAGGACTATATACTATGTAATAATCAATATCCATAAAAGAATTAAGTAATAAGGTATTTGCTTCATTTTAGTCTTTTAGAATGCATTTCCAAGTAATCTACAACAAGTATACATTCAATTTATAATTAAAATAATAAGCTTAATTTTTTCTGGCTCAATGTGATTCCTGACTTCTCTTCAGGAAGATTTCCTTCACATGGCTCCCTGCCCAACTACCTTGTCATTCAGATACCCTGCCTGTCTGAAAATAAAGTCTTTGTGCTACTTTTTGAATCTTCAGAGTAGAGTGGGTTTTTTGTAGACTTAGAAGATTTTAGTTTATTCTTCTTAGGAATTCAGCCCCCACCATAGTCAACTATTGATTATGGAACCTCCTTATCTGAATATAATCTGGGATGGAGATGTAAATCATTCCATTCTACCTTCATTTGCTCACTGACACCCTGGCTGACTTTATACTTTCCTGAAGGAATTCTGTTAGGACTTTCCAGTAATATATTTAATGTCCCAAAACTTGGGGATGTCAAGGGGGTGTACATCAAGTGGGCCTCATCTCTCAGAGACTTGGCTCCATCTCACTACATATATGTGTGTCTCCACTGAGGACTTTGCTGGTAAAACAGGCTACCAGAATGTTCTCCTAAGAATCCCTAGGACACGTTGGTAAATTGAAAGTAAGGGGTTTGGGCATTAAAGGTAGTTTCTCTAAGAGATGTTGGTACAGTGTAGGGAACTCAAGAAATAGTTGATGAAGAAAAGAATGCTACCTCTAGTATTCCCAGTCAGATACCCTGCCTGTCTGAAAATAACTATCGTTTTCAATATACAAATGAGTGTTTCAGATAATAAGTAGGATGTGGGTATGACATAAAATACAGAGATCACTTTGTAGAGGATTTCACAGGATAAATGTCCCATCTTGGGACAAATATTCATAGTTAATAAGGAATATTAAAGAGTACAGTTTATAGTGTGATATATGTGAACATGGAGGTCAATTGTTTTTTTTTTTTTTTTTTTTTTTTTGCCTAAGGATCCTAAGAGCTAAAATTTTTATGGCCCTGAACTTCTGTTGAACTGTAGTAGGTTGAATAATTCCTGCACCAAATATCAAGTCCTAAGCTCTGGAATTTTTATATTTTAACCTTATTTGGAAAAAAGGTTCATTTGCAGATGGACTAAATTTTGAGATGAAAAGATTACCTTGGATTACCTGGGTGGACTCTAATACTGTCGCAA
Source organism: Ictidomys tridecemlineatus (assembly GCF_052094955.1). Classification (NCBI taxonomy): domain Eukaryota; kingdom Metazoa; phylum Chordata; class Mammalia; order Rodentia; family Sciuridae; genus Ictidomys; species Ictidomys tridecemlineatus. The sequence goes on from NW_027521693.1 coordinate 6,849, forward strand.
GAGTCCTTATCAAATAGAGGCAGAGGGAGATTCCATGCAGACCTACCAACAAGAAGCCAAACAGAAGAGGAGGCAGTGGTCTGATGATAGAGGCAAAGATTGGAATGATGAGCTCCCAAGCCAAGATGTGCTGGGAGTCACCAAAGGTGGAAGAAGTGAATCAGGACACCAGGGACTTGGGGACTGTAGCCTGTGACATGTTGATTTATGACATCTTCATTTCACAACTGTAAGGAAATAAATTTCAGTGATTTTAAGGAAAGAAGTTTGTGGTAGTTTGTTTCATGGCAGCCCTGACAAATAAATACAGTGATTAAAATAACCCTTACATTAGAGAACATCCTCAGTGTGATTGGCTATGATGAAGTCCTTCTAAACAGTGTGCTTGTAATTCGATGAGAGGTAAAATCAGTATTGAAGAGCAGGTCTGCAGAGGTGGTAGGTTAGCAGAACAGAGGTAAGAGCAGTTGCTATCATAAGGCCACAGGGGAGGAGAGTGATGGGGAAGCACGTGAGGGAGGGGCTCTTCCCTAGGTACCTGTCTCTCGTTTAGTCATATTCCACTGAACCACCCAAAGGAGTTGGTTTTCTGGTTACTGTGCTAGGTGGGAACTGGGGCCATAGTCTGGTGTTATTTATCCAAATTCTGCATTACTCTTTAAAATAATATGTATTATGGTAAACAGGGTTTATGGTATAGTTTGTCAACATGGAGACCATTACAAAGGAAATTTCTAGACTAAGTGTTCTAGACCTGAAAAACAGATCTTTTTAAAGGAATGGATTAAATTAGTGGCTTGAAAATAAAACAACAACACTAACAAAAAACCTCTGCTGCTTCAAAGCTCGAGACCACCTCCAAAAGCATTCTTTCCTCAAAACTATCTGGTAGATGGCAGACTTGGTAAATTTACATTTGACAGACAAATACAAAACTTTTTCATGTTACACAAAGGCAATGTTATAATCTAGCTGTGAGGCCTTAGCTCAATTGAGGTACTGAGATGTGGGCCAGATGAAGATAATTCAGGGAATCCAGCTGCTACAAGAGTCTCAGGGAGCCTTCCCTCAGTTAGCTGAAATCTCAAACGCTTATTGCAAAAGCAAGAGAAATTTGATAATCACCTGGCAGTGGTGACCAGACTTATTCTTGCTAAAATAAGAAAGAGATTGACATACTCTTCAAATGATCAAAAGGGAAATGCAAGAGCTTTCTTTTCAGACTTTCAAGTCACACTGAGTTTGGTCACATAGTGTGTAAGAGGCTCAGCAAAGTCACTTGTTAAAATATATAAAATAAATTTGGGAAATAAAAGGAGAGATTGGAAAGAATGAGGTATTTATTTACCTCATTGAAAAGGACCAATGAAACTGATCCCCCCTGTTAAAAGAGGAAAAGAGGATATTGCCAGGTATTTAAAATGTATGGACAGGGCATTATTTCTAGAACACACCTAGAGGGTAGTTTCCATGTGAGGTTTCAAAGTAACAGAATTCCATCATGTCAGTTATCACAATATCAGTTTAAACAAATACATATTGATGTTTCTGTTACAAAAGTGATGCAGTTCACTATCAAAACAAAATAACCCAGAACTGAAATTAAGGTACATGACATGGACATGACATTCCCATGGAAAGCTACTTTCTGAAGTCATCCTTGGTTAACAGCTCAATGCCCAAAATCATAAAAGAAAGGCCTGGAAAATTTGTACATGTACCCTAATCCAATTCCCTTAGTTTAGAGAACAACGGGATACAAAGAAGGCTATGGAGTTGCTGAAGCTTGGCAGGTACTGAGAAGATCCTGGTTTGCTCTCATGTCACCTACAGACACAGAAACCCTTTATCAACATGATTTTTCTCTTTATGTTAACAGGGAAAGTTATCCTAGATTTCATGAACTAAAGTTGAGCATGGAAGAGATTTTTAAAAGGAGAGCTGACTAAGGTGGGCAAATAAAGTGGTAGTTTATGATTTCATTATCATCTTGAATACATTGTAGATGCCTCCATTTTTAGTTTCAAATTGCAGGTAAACACAATAACAGTATTTACCAACCTCTGGAAGTTTCTTTATTGGAAACATGTACATATATTTTAGCTCTTTATCTGGGAACTCAAACTTCAGTTCATGAATAATTTGGATAGTTACTATGTGCTTTCCCATCTCTCCTCTGCAATACTCCCAAAGGCTACTTATTATGGGGCAATAATATCAAAGAATTTTAAAATTACCTTTGAGATACTACAATTTTACTGAATACTGATACTTTTTCCTATAAAAGAAATTTACAAATTCCTTTCTTGATTTCTACACTTTATAATTTTATGTAGTATTTGCCTTCTCTAGGGAAAAGGCTGCAATATTATGAAAGTCCCTGAAAAGGTTTACAAATGTTTTGCATATTCTAACCTAACCTATTGCAATTTATCTCTTAAATATGTGCCCCTTTCTTCATGATTTTTAATGCCTTCTCAGATTTTCAAAGTAGTAAATGAGCCAATACAGAGATGGTCTAGTTTTTATCCTCACAGTGCTGAGCACAGTGGTCACAATGCCCTAAGATATGTGTATGAATGATACTGTGAGAATATGTACATATGACTGGTCTATGTTTAAGTGTATTTACATATGTATATATACACTGTTAAGTATAGGGTTCACACAGTTTTCAATGAGAAGAGAGGTTGGACGGCAAGCCAGGTGGATTTGGAATCAAATGTTGACTCTTGCTGGTTGTGATTTGGACAAGTCACTTAGCTTTCAAACCATAGTGTCTTCATGTACAAAATGATAATAACGGGTGTCTTCAGGTGTTGGATCTTCCAAGGATAGAAAAAGATAATGAAATAATAGGCCCAATACAATGCCCGGCATATAGTTAAATGTCAACAAATGGCAGTTATCATTATTTTCTCATGAAATCACATTATATTTTAAAGGACTTAAGGGTATTGCCTAAAAATATTCAGCATTTCTCTTCCCCACTCTGCTTTCTGTCCTTTAGGAAATACTACTTCTTAGAGATATTTGCTGATTGCAATTTTATTCGTTCTTTCTCAAATTCACATTTTCTCCTCTGCACTATCTCTGACAGTGATGGTTGCTCTGCTGTTATTCTGGCTCTTCTCCTTGTCACTGCATGTTTCAGGCTGAACTGTGCCGAGTTATGGAATCATTTCAGGCACTCTGCCATCTGTGAAACTGCCTCACATGATTGGTTGCCATTAGCTACATTTTTATCAGTTGACCCAAATGCTTCCTTGGGTGTAGATTAGGTTGTCCTGCCTCTGGTGTGCTTGCAGTACAGGACTTTTACTGGACACTTTCTCTTGTCACTTGATGCTAAGAAGAACATGTCAACAGTAAAACTTATCTGAAATCTAAAGATGATGTAACTAGTAGATGTAGGTGTCACATTGTATAGCAGAAAGTCGTGAAGCTTGATAGAATTTTTTGATAGATTTTTTGACTCTGTGCCAAATGACACAGTGAGTTCACTCTGGCTGTCTAGCTCTTCCCATATCGCATGTCATTTGCCATCTTGCTGAAAACATAGCAAGAGACCAGGATTATTTTTAGTTTGAAAAGCTTCATATACTTCTTCTTTTAGCAAAAATATTTATTTTTTGTAGTTGTATTTGGACACAATAACTTTAATTGATTAATTTATTTATTCATTTTTATTATGTAGTGCTAAGGATCAAACCCAAGGCCTTGTATGTATGTGGTGAGCAATCTACTGCTGAGCCATAACCCCAGCCCTTCATTTACTGCTTATAGACTAAATAGATCTTTAATGAATAACTTCTTTAACTTAGTCTTGTTTTTAAGACATGTAATGGGAATAAATACTCAGTGATTTGAATGATGGGTTCTCTGTAACAATTAAATATCTAAATGCTTTAACTAGGAACATTTAACCACATAACATTTCTTTTTGGCACTCACAAGTATTTTCTTTTAAGCAGGGATAATCTCTTTAAAACTAAATGTAAAATCACAAACATAAAGGACTTTTGTATTGAATTTTTAATACTTAGATATCAGCCCGTGTTCAGATTGCCCATGGAGGTATTATCCTTAATCATGGAGGCATAAGAATCTGTTCTAAATCAGCATTAATTTTAGGACTAATTTTAAAATAAAAACCTTAATTAGGGTCACTGGCATGAAATGTTTTGGGGCCCAAATAACTGGAATTTTTTTCTCCTTTCCCACAGTCTCAGTCATTATTTAATATCACCTCATACTAAATGCCATATTTTAAATAAATTCAGATGATGGGTAATTCATAAAATATTTCAGTTGTTGTTAGAGTAAATATGTTGTTAGACTAAATGTAATACCATCTAACTAATAATGAATTTTCTGAGATTAACACTGGAGTCTGTGGAGATATCTGTAGAGGATTATCTTGCCTTGTGAATAGGAACTGTGAAGGGGTTCAGACATTGGATTAAAGATTTTGAGTTCATGCTTGTGTGAACTGTTTTCCCTTCATTTTCTATTAAAAAGTGTAACAAGAGAAAAGTAGTTATTTTGAATAAATTCAACACCCTTTCAACATCATATGCACAGGCTTGAGGAAGACAATTTGCATAGCGTGAAGTCCTGATCTAGGACTTCACCAGGACCAACATTGATGTAGTTTTTGATGTTGTTTGTTTTCCATTTAAAATTGTCTAAAATAAGACTTGGGCCATTTTAAATTTATAGCATTTTTTTCCCATTGGTAGATGTATGGTTTAAATATGAGGTGTCCACCAAAAGTTCATGAGTGGGACAGTGCAGGGTTTAGAGGTGAAATGATTGGGTTATGAAAGCCTTAACCAATCACTAAATTATCTGATGATACAGAATTAACTGAGTAGTGGCAGTAGTCAGGTAGGGTGTGTTGGGAGAGGAAGGGTCATTGGGGATATATTTTGGGGGTATATGTTTTGTATCTGAAGAATGGAGCTCTCTCCCTCCCTCCCTCCCTCCCTCACTCACTCACTCTCTAATTCCTGGTGAAATGCAGGGAAACTTTCATCCACTTCTGCCATGTTGTTCTGCCTCATCTAAGGCCCTGAGGAATGAAGCCAATCATCTATGCACTGAGAGCTCTGAAACCTTGAGCACCAATTAAACTTTTCCTTTTCTAATTGTTCTTGTCAGATCTTTTGGCCACAACAACCAAAAAAAGTAGATTTCAGTCCAGATGCCAGAAGCCACTCTGAATATTCAAATAGTAGGGGTTAGGATCAAGAAATTACAGGTGTAGCCATAGTAAGGGTGGGGATAAAGGCCAGGGAAACCTATCTGCTGATATCAGAGGCCAGTGTCCCAAAGAGGATCCTCATGTTCACCAGGATGCTACTTTGAATCTCAGAAATCTCTAATGTTCATGTTGCCTGAAGCTCCTGAAGTGAATGATTTGGAAGCCCTCTCACATTGAAGCTCCTGTCTTCTTTTGCATTTTTAAAAATTTTGCCACAAAGCAATTTTTTTTTTACTTCCTTCTGCATCATAATGCCTGTTGGTCATTTGCAGACTAATTCTGTAACCATCCAGTTAAAAGAGCTCTGGGAAATGGATTTTCAAGTTTCTCTCCTTTGAAGCACACAAAAATATGTGAGAGGGAAAGTAATGATGTCAGCTTGAGCTTAAATCTGAACTGGTCCAAATTTTGTCAACTCAGAATCCATAGACTCTCTTCTGTGCATATTTGAGCTTCAAAAACAACCACCCAAATTCATCTTTCACAGGATATTATAACTCTGCATTATATAGCCATCCAGTTTACCCTCTCCACAGAGGGGTGGATACAAAGTTCTGTGAGCCACTGATCTATCTCTGAGCGATATTCATTCTTTTTCTGGACTTGGTTCCAATTCTCCATTAATATTGTGTAACTTTTAGGCTGAATTATAAGGCCAATTTTACTATTATGCATCATTAGAAGAGAATGGTTTGCAAAAAATGGATTGATGGGTTGATATATAAAGTAAAGAAAGAAATACGCCTAATTACTACATGCCTTATTCATACAAATAAATAAAGAGCCATATTAGTAATTTTTAAAATATTTGTTTTTTTAGTTGTAGCTGTACACAATTTCTTTATTTTTTAATTTATTTTTACATGGGACTGAGGATCAAACCCAGGGCCTTGCACATGCTAGGCAAGCACTCTACTGCTGAGCCACAACGCCAGCCCCACAATTAGTATTTTGAATTCACTTTCTCACTATGCATTCCTTTTGTCTTCAGTAAATACCTTGTCTCATCATCATTTTTTTATCTAAAGATGTAATGCAAATCTTTTTTTTTTAAGGGCTGGAGTTATTAGAGCTTTACCTTCATTGGACTGCTTTCTTTCTCCTTTGTTAACATTTTCATTAGCTATATGAGTACTAGGAAGCAACTCAGTGAATTACTTGAATCCTTCGTGCCTTTATCAAGTGGCCACAACTCTTTATTCTCTTTGATAATCAGTATAATTCTCTCCAGTTAGTATGCAAATCCTTTGTCTATTTCCTTGAAGGTATAAAGAATTCAAAGTGACTAGGCAAGTTCAATGGACTCATTGTTAGTTTTTAGAAATTCAGTCCTCTAAACCTACAGAGCCAAAAGGGGAAAACAGGATGCAAAGCTTTGTGACTGGCCCTTAAGGATTGCAGGAGAGAAGAACCATGTCCATCCCCACCTCTTGGTTCCCTGATGCATGTATTCTGGCTATGGGAAAAGGTAGTATCATATTTGTTGCTGGTTCAGAAAATACATCAAATCTTGTAGGACAGTACATCCCTAATGAGGTATTATTAATACTTAGCCAGCACTATAACTCTTTAATAGGATATTTCACTGCTATCTCAAGCAAGCCAACCTGAGGCGATGTGGTATGGGATAAGATGTGTGAACCTCTCCCTCATTCCTTGCTGGTAATGTGTTCTTTGGCCAGAAGCTAGGTTGAGTAGGTATCATTATAGAGAACCATAATAACTATTAGCCTATGGTTAGTAGTTATTGAAAAAGCAGAGCACTCAAGGAAGGCAATTTATATCTACTGTGTTTGTTCTGGTGAAGGATGTTCCTTCTTCCATCATGGAAATAGGCAACATGGGAGCAGATCCCAGTGGGAATGGAGCCACAAGGAGCCAGTATCAATCACCACTGATGGCATGTGATGTTTTTAACAACAGTGGAAGCTGGAATAGTCTTGTTGAAGGGAAAACTATCCTTTATGCCCACAGGTCTAGCTTCTTTATCTGATTCCTTGACTGTCTTGTGTATGAACCCATTGTTCAAACTGAAGTGACTGGAAAAAGGTTGACTGATGTTCACAGAAAAGGTTGTCAGCTTTACTTTGCTACTGAGAAAAGGCTTTGCAGTTGGGCACTAACTTAGAACACAAATACTTTCAGACTTTTGCCATTTCCAGAAGTTTGTTGCTTCTTATTCAGAACTTGTTATCAATGCCTCAGTTTTTGTTACTTTCAAAATTCTGAGAAATGGGAAAATCATCATCCACTGTCCATTTTGTAGGTCTTTTAAGGAAAAGAAAAGAAAATGAATGTGGTTCTGACTATTAGGAAGATTTCCTTTCTCGCCCTTTGTAAGGGCCATTACATTGTGGAACTGAAATGTCAGAAGGTAGTACAAGTTTATTGGTGGACATATTTGTAAACCAGCATTGACTTCTTTAACCTCCATCACTTAATCGTGGACATCTCCTGAGGTCCAAAGTCAGCTCAACTATCTATGTTGCTTATAAAACCTTTGAATTTTGGAGTCAGTTCAAATTCTCCCTGAAGTCCCATATTCTACCTTTCTGATAAGATAGGGACCTGTTACCAGACCTATATGAGCTTTCTCCCCTTTAAACTATTTATTCACCATCTTACCAAGTGCTTAATAGATCCAAGTAGAGTATAAAGACAGCTTGGATGTTTCTTGTGGCCATAGTGACATTTTCCTCAAAGTTCCTTAAATAGTGTAAAATTAAACACACAAAAAGGAGAAAAATATGACTTTATGAGTGTTTTCACCTACTATTTTGGGGGAGTGAGAGTTGGATAATCATTCCATTGGGCAGCTTTGGATTTTTTTTTTTGGATTATGTCCCAGATGGATATTAGCATATTGGTAGGGCATAGTCAGATAAATGTTAAAAAAATTTTAAAAAGCAACAGCTAGTAGATTGGATCCAACTATTTCCTTAAAATGGCAGGTTATGTTTATGATTGGTGTTTTTTCATAGCAGAGCAGGTTTATGTAATTTGGCCACCTGCTATAAACATCAATTTTAATCAATCACATATATCTTTGCCAATATAGCTTATCATTGGTTAATGTTTGAGGATTTAAAGTAATTTCTTGAGAAAATTAAGGAGCCATTTGGGATTGGATGTGTTCTCTAAATGGTTTACAAGCCACCAATTTGAAATGCTGTAGAGGACACACATGTGAGTGCACATTCATTTTGGCCCTGTTTGCAATACTGTTTGTAAGGACATTTTATCATAAATGATTCAGAAAATTTGCCTACTTAACACAGCCTCTAAATCACCTAAGCCAGAAATATACTTGAGATTCGCTGGTCTAGACCTGTGTGTTTAGATAATGAGTACAGCTGCTCTAACCAGGACTACTCAGTGATTATGAACCAAACTCTGTAGCTTTTCAGTTAGAATAAAATTATTGCAGAAACCAAAATCTGATCTCTGATATTTATTTTGAGTAAAATTGGCTTATATAATGTGACTCTAATACATAGATAATTTGTGCAGAAAATATATTTATGCTGCCCATGCAAGTTAGCAATCCCCATCAGAGTAGCAATTTCCTAAACTGTTTAGGAAAGACACATTCAAATAATTTGCACAAAGAGTATACAACAATCTGGATCTGTGAAAGAAATCATCTTGAATATATAAATTAGCAGTAATTTCTGCATGTAACCCTTCAATCTGCTTAGTTTGAAGACGGGGCTTATTTTAGTTTTTCTTTTCCCCTGATTACTTTGAATTTGTTGACTTATTCATTACTAGTGGTAGGGAATGTAGGGGTTGGGTTTTATCTTCTCTGTTTTATTCCTATTTTTGCACTTCTTTTATGGTTCATTTTAACATGTCACCTGTGGAGGTGTAATCTTGGAAATTACCAGAACTCCTCCAGCTAGAAACATATTTTATTAGATTTATAGCTTATCCCTTCCTGTTATTCAAAATCATAGGTTTTGAAAATAAAAAAGGTAAAATGTAAAAATGAACAGAAATATTTTTAACAAAGATTTAGAATTGTCAACAAAGGCTCATTCTTACCAATTATAAAAGAAGCCATTTAAAAGTCATTAAGAATGATACATTTTTAATTTCTGCAGCAATATTGAAAATATATGGAGTCTTTTAAAATATACATTTCTAAAAATGAACATTGACATAACTCCTTTATTCCATTTATTTATTTTTATGTGATCCTGAGGATCAAACCCAGTGTTGCACATGTGCTAGGCAAGCACTCTACCACTGAGCTACAACCCCAGCCCATGGAATATGGAATGTTTATAGAGATTGACTTTAAGCATATAATATCAAGTCATAGGTATAACCCATCTTGTGCATTCTTTATTTCATTTATAATTAATACGCTTTTTATATTTTAAGTGTATCTTTAGGTTATCATTTCATATTGAGACATAGAAGGCTTATAACACATTCATATACACATATAATGGGCTGGGGACTTACATATCCATCATCTGATGTAAAAACCTGTGAGGTCACAGGGTCCAAATCTAGATGGTAATTTATCATCAATATACCACATTATTTTTTGTGTAATTTTTATAAACTAATTTGATGCCTGATATAATATTTATGAATAAATATCTGTTTAGAAAATAGGGAGGAAATAATCTACTCCTCCTTGAAGTAGGTAATGATTTCACAGAGGAAGTTGTATTTATATTGAGCTGTAGTATTAGAAAATGGGATTTATTAGATGCCTCCTATGATTGTGGATAGTCCCCAGTGGCCATCTGTGGACTGCAAAGCCAGAGGACCCAGTAGCTTCCAGGCCAAGAAGCTGGAGTCTCAAAACAAGAGGAATGAGTGATGCAGCCTCAGTTTGAGACTGAAGACTTGGAACCTCCTTGGAAAGTCACTAGGGCATGTCTGCATTCAAAGGCTGAAGAATCTGGAATCTGACGTCCATCCATGGACCACAGCAGCAGCAACACACAACAAATGCTCCCTAGTCTGTTTCCTCCTCTTCTGCTTTTTGTTCCATCCAGGCTCCCAGCCCACTGAATAGTGCCATACACTGTGGGGGGGGGGGCTTTGCACAGAGTTCGCTGCTCCCCATGACAATCTTCTCTGGATACACCCTCAGATAAGCACCCAAAACGGTGCTTTACCAATCTTTAGGCATCTCTCAATTGAGTCAAGTTGACATCCAAGATTAACTATCATCCAGGCTTTGATGGATGTGTCAAACTGAAAGGCAAGGTGAGGCATGCTGAGTATGAGAATAAAGAGTTTATTCAGGCCAACCTAAGGATGATCATCCAGGGAGACAACCATCTAATCATCCTAGAATTTGTGCTTCTGAAATGATATCTGAGTGGTCTGAAGCTTTATAGCTAACAAAAACAAATGAGGTTACAGCAACTCCCTTGCTATAATATGCCTTGGGTGTCAAGAAAACACAAGACATAGAGTGTTAACTGGTCACTTATTCATTCCAGGTAAGAGTTACAATAATAAGGAAAAGACTTTTACCAAAGTTATTTTTTATTCTTATGGAATCATGGGGTCTCAGAAAATTGCTATATTCCAGGTCAATTCCAGGTCAAATGTTTTCTCAAATGCTTAGGAATATATCACACATATTAGAAATTAAGAGCATTCCAACAGAAAGAACAGTATTGAAGAGTATTGTCAATTAAGAAAAGGCCTAGAAGTTGAACTCCATAGGATTGGGAAAGTAAACAAGGCACTTAAAGCTAGTTAAGGTCAGGATAAGAAGGGTATTATTGCTATTATAAAAATGTATTCTGTACTTAAAGAGCTGGCTTATTTTAAAGCAAAGGATTGACACAAATTGATGGGTTTTAATAATAGGTTATAAAGTGATACTATGGAATTTGTGTCAAATAGGAAAAGACTGATAGCAGAGCCAATAATGCACAAATGGCATAGTCTAAGATTTTCTTTTCCAGTAGAAAATGAAACCATAGGTTTTTCTTGAAAGACTTGGAAGACCTCTCTTACATATGTCACTTACTAGCATTAGATTTACTTTTAGATGATAGACTTAAAAATGCTGCATATATCTAAATTTTTAAAATTTAACAGTTAAAAAATTATCAACCTCGTGCATCTTCATACTTTTTCAAGCCTTGTGGTTTTTTGAGTCCAAGTTACTATTATATGTTACTGAGATAAATCCGCAACATTGGTGAATGAACTCCTATAATCCCAAGATTTAATTTTAAAAATAAATATGTCTCCTCTAACAACATTTTACAGATATCAAAAAAGGAAAGGAATTTTGTGTGTGTTTTGTTTCCTTTTCCTGAATCTTCCTCAAAAGCACACAAAGTGTAAATTACTAGAACAATATCCAAAAGGCAGTACTCTGAATGAAGAAAAAAAAAGGTATGTAAACAAGGAAACAACAGAAGATAATTTAATTCTTATGAAATAGAAAACCAAGAGATAAAATGTCATGAGCCTTGGAAAATAGAAACTCTTGTTATGATGAGTATTATTACTGATATATACAGTGTCTCTGTTATTTACTGCTACCTAAAAATGTCTCCTCTAGTGAGTTATGAAACAGTGTATTCTTAGGCATGGGATTATTTGTCCCTGCCAAAAATTATTTGATTTTTGACTTAATTTGGTAGGTCAGGTAAATCAAAACAAGCCTCTAAAGCAACTTAGTCTAATTATACTCTCAATTTAGAAATTTTGTAATGATAAACATGTCAATTGTTCCCTGCAAAGAGTTTAGGGTCCTCGGCTGCCCTCTAGCATTTAAAATGCTGCTCACTTTAGTTATTATGTAAAGAAATAGTTGGATTAAATTTTGGGCAAAGCAATTTATTTTCTTACTTAAAGCAAGACTACTAGTAGTAATTCTTGTAATGATTGCGATAAAGATGATTCATATTTTTATGTGGCTTTATAAATGCATCGTCTAGCATAGGAGAGATGATTCTAGTTTAATTTGTACAATTTATCTTTTTGGGTCTCATTTTCCCCTGTAGTAACATTTGTAGAAATGACAAAAAATAAATCATTACTTAAAATATTGAATTTTAAAAATGGAATTTGTGGTTATTATACAAATGTTTTGTAGGGGATAGTGCTAGAGTATCATAGTTTATATAACAGTATGTCTATTAGACCATAGATATAATTGAAAATTTAATGGTTATATCATATTTTGGAGTCAAAGGTTCATTTAAATAATAAGCACTTGTAATTTGCTGTGTTTTAACATAGGATGAGTCACTTTTTTGGTCATTGTTCCCTTGTTCTCTGTCTCTTCATCCATCCTCCATTCTTAATGTGCTAACATAGTGACAGATACATTGTTTTACAATGACTATATCAAGGCAAACCCAGCTATTTAGGATCAATCTAGTTAGGTTGAGAGAGTTTTAAATGCAAGAGGTCATATCCAGCGAGCAGAATAGGAGGTTTTATTAGATGACTCAAATAAGGAAATAATCAACAAATTATAGTTCACTGTGATGCTTTAAGCATGTTCTTACAAGGAAAAACAATACATGGTGCAGAAAAGAGGCATAAGAGGAGAAAAGAAGAGAGAGGCACAATCTGTGGTTTCAGTTTTCAAAGAGGGTGAACTCATGATACAAAATAACCAAGATATTTCAATTTCAACCTTGGACATTTGTAGGACCATAGTGGCCTGACCAAACAGGGTAGACCCTTGTCAAAAATAGTAACTTAATGGTTCAGTGACCTTTTCTTTTCTTTTCTTTTCTTTTTTTGAGTAGAATAATATCATAGAATGAAAATGGTATCTAGGGAGAGTAATTTCAGAGAGCCAACTTGTTGAATAATTGAATGAGAGTTGTTCAGCATATGAAATGTTTTTCTGACATGGGCAAAAGAAGGGCAGTGGATTTGTTTGTGAACATTAATGGAAAGAGTAAAGAGCAGAATTAAATGAATCTGTGAGATTTTAAATTTCTTTCTAATGAAGATATGTAGACTTTTGTTTTATGCAGCCAATGGTGGGGCACTCACCACCTCAAACATGATTGGCCAAACCAGATATTTGAAAGTGTATTCTTACATTGGACCTAATTCTGATACTCAAAAAAATATATTTAGTGACTCTAATTTTAATATGAAGAGATATTCAATATAAACATCTGCATATACTGATTAGGATTAAAAATCACCTGTGCTGGGGATATAGCTCATTGGTAGATTGCTGACCTAACATGCATGAGGTGCTGGGTTCAGTTTTCCATGATGAAAAAAAGAAATTGCAAAAGCTATCATTTCACAGGTCATCATAGTCACAATGCAGGTATAAGAATATTTTGTAAGATCTAGGATAAAATTTTATTTAAAATGATTCCTACTGTTGTCCTAGTGCAAACAATGAGAACATGTCTCAACAGACTGTCTTTTATAAGGCTGGTTTTCATTGATTCTCAGGATGCTATATCAGGACTTTTATCCTTTAGCAATATCATTTTAAATATGGTGTCCCGGCTTGGAAAACGATGTCATTAGGAGATGATATACTTGGGAGCTAACAGATTGCCTTTTCTATAATTACTAGTCTTCATAACATGCAGTCTTTGTTCTCTTTGTTGAGGCATATATTTAAACTGCATAATGAAGCCTTATTATATTCTTATTAGTTCATGTACCAGAAGGGGAACTTCACTCTTGGATGAAAACATAAAGGATTTCTCAGAAAAGAAAACTGACTCATTTGAAGATTTAATTTACTATCCAATTCCTAATTCCTTTGATTCATCAATACTTCCTAAGTTTTTAATAGCCCTTTCCCTCCAGAATTCCCAGTCTTATTTTGATGCTATTCTCAGTATCGAATATAATGATAGCTAATGTTACGAAGTTAGCTATATAAGGGTAACTAACATTTGTTAATTGTATCTAGTGCTAATCTGGATTCTTTGTAAGTATGAAGTTATGTAATCATATTACTGGAATTTTGATTGAACTAGTAATATAACCAATAATTTAAGGAAACCCAAGGGTTGAATAAATCTAGGCAGTTCAGTTCAGGACCCTGTGCTCATTGCCACAATTCTAGGACAGAAAAATTTCCACTGATTTCCATGGTTTCATATCTGCAAGACTTTATTTAACTGTATGTACAGACAAGCTAAAACAAATGTCAAATAGTAAAAACCTTTGTTGAAAGAGGAAGACATAATGAATACAAAAATGAATCACAATTATCTTGGAGTCCAGAGAAATATAGCTAATTAAAATTAATCAGCTAATGAAAATTATCAAAGTATCACTACGTCTTCATTGTTTTAAAGTTTAATTTATAAAATATTCACTAAGAGTGTATCTGTTGACAGCTTAATGTCTTAGAACAGTAGTTCTTAAAATTTGTGACCTTCCTTCTGCTTTTAAAAGTTATTCAGCACTCAAATCTTTGCTTACATGAAGATTATCTATAGATATTTATTTTATTAGAAATTAAAATTCAGAAGTTGTTAAATATGACAGTAATTTGTTAATTATTAGTTCATTTAAAATGACAATGACATATTCATTATATGTCTATCAACTAATGTTTTTTTTTTAATACAAGTACATTTTCTGGGGCTAAAGGTAAAACCCAGTTTTGGAGCACATACTGCGCATGGGTGAGGTTCTGGGTTCAATTACTAGAGTGCAAGCCACACAAACTCCCCCAAAATTGCATTTCCAAGACAAAACTATTCAGTGAGGAGAGTGATATTGTTTTTCATATTTGCAAATATCTCTTACGTTTGGCTGAATAGAAGATACCTACATTTTCATATCTGCTTCTACATTTCACAAACCAAGTAGCCTCTGGTGAATGCCAGTGTAAGCTTATGTCAAAAACAATAAAAGAAGTAAACAAGACTTTGGTGATATCATGAAATTACCATGGCAATCTTATGGACTCCCTGAAAAGTTTCAGGATGCTCAGTGGTCATAGATCACCCTTTTGAGAAATAATGTTAGAATGATGGGCTAGAAGAAGCACAGACATTAGGGTTTCCTTTAGATCATTACATAAACCCTGGGTTGTCCTATTTTCAGTTATCCAACCCCGTCCCCTTAGGAAACATAGTAGGATGCTTCAAAATTTTTAAGGGATTTAAGTGCATTAAGTCCACTTCTATTCAAGAGATAATCAATAACTTTCACATACTCACAAATTCATTTTCTATTTAAAAGCATTTTATGATTGTAAAAAGCATAGAAATAAGTAATGACAAATTGAAAGTATTATTCATGAGTCAATCAAAGCATTTTGAGGTTCGTGGTGAAACCCCTTGATTTTTTTTATTGTGAAAGAACAAGGGTCTGCTTCAGGAACTGGCTTTCCCCCATTTGTGTATTTCTCACATTAGGCAATGTGTAACAACCTATATTCACTTGTTTCCTCAAAGAGGATTCTATAAAACCTGGACCTAGGGGCTAGAGCTATGTGCTGTCTCAGTTTCCCAGAAACACCTTGCACTGTTGGCAAGACTCCTTTGCTTGACTGTCTTTGCACAGAGGCTGAATTCTTCCTCCAGGAGTAAATACTTCATTTGGGGACAGAGAAACTGTCTTTCCTCTTATGAATCAGCTGCTTGTGCTGAAGAAGAAAGAAAATGAACAAAGATATAATCTAATGTTAGATACTAATAAGTCCTATAAAAATAGTTAAGCAAGGTATGGACAAAGGGAGAGACAGGGCATTTGATAAGTTGGTCAGTGACATTGCTGAGAACTCAGGTGGACATTTGACACAAGACCTAAAAAGATTGAGGGAAAAGTCCATTTCTGAAGTAAGAGCAGTCTGAATGGAAGCCATAGGAAATGTTAATTCTCTGAGGACAGAAGTAACTTGACTTATTTGCAGATGAGGAAACAGCAGGACAAAGTTTGGCTGGAGCCACATGAATGGTCAAGATTAAGAAACATGGGGTGCTAATAGTTCCAGGACAGCTCATAAAGTATCATGAGAAGACATGATAGGTTATCACCCTGCGTTACAAGAGTGCACTAAGCTATTGGGAGGTGGTCAGTAGGAGAGTCTTATTCAAAGGGGCTCATTCCTAATACAATGGGGATGTTGCCTGGAAGCAGGTAGCCCAGTGGGAAAAGATGTGCTGGAGGCTTTCCCTAGGATACTCACCATGAGGGAAGAGTGATGTTTCCTAAGCACAGAATATTTAATTTCTTTTAAAAATTCCTGAAAAACACTGTTTTCCTGTGCAAGAAGTTTGAAATGTTTAAAATTCTTCATTCATATCGAAAAGTGGTGAGAAATAAAGCTTGTGGGACTCAATATGCCATCCCAATATAATCTGGGATTTTAACTGAAGAGTTGAAATGAAACAATCACAAGGATTTAGGCTGTCACTAATTCTCTGTGACAATTTAGGTAGCAGAGGCTTGATTCTTAGATCTCTATCATGAATTCTAGAGTTTGAAAATAAAACCTTTCCTCTCAAAGACATTTTCACTTATATGCAATTTGGCCTCTAACAGGGTCTTTCCAGAAGCTTCCATAGCAACTTTCAGGATTTAGACATGGAATGAAACCTCTTTTCCATCCCCAGATTCAGTGGCATGTTCGTTTAACATGGTTTATTGACTACCTCTTATATGAAAGGATTTTGAAGTATTTTTCAAACCAATGTATATAAACCCTCAAAATTTCCGAAGCATGCTTGGAGGCTGGCCAATAATGTATTGTCCTGACAGTATTAAGAGTGGAGTATCTTCTTATGGAGAATGTACATTTATTTTCTCTCTAGGGAAGCAAATTTGGATAGAAGTTATGGAGTGTTCTTGGGATTTCTGGGGATCTAGGAAGGGTGATCTTTCATTTCAGATTTTCTAATACAATAATCATGTTTCAATAGTCCATCTTTTGTTTACTGCTTTATTTGATGCCATCAAATCTAATTCCCAGTGTGATTTTTTTTTATTTTTTCATACATGTACTTTGGATAATGAGGCCTATCACATTCCACCATCCTTGCTAATCCCCTGTCCCCTCCCTTTCCCTCCTACCCCTCTGGCCAAACTAGAATTCATCTAATCTTCCCAAGTTCCCCCACCCTACCACACTACATGTCAGCCTCCTTATATCAGAGAAAACATTTGGCATTTGGTTTTGGGGGATTGGCTAACTTCACTTAGCATTGTCTTCTCCAATGCTATCCATTGAACTGCAAATACCATGAATTTATTCTCCTTTCTTGCTGAGTAAAACTCCATTGTGTATGTTTGCCACATTTGTTTTTCATCCATTATCCACTGAAGGGCATCTAGGTTGGCTCCACAGTTTAGCTATTGTGAATTGTGCTGCTATAAACATTGATGTGGCTGAGTCTCTGGAGTATCCTGTTTTTAAGTCTTTGGGTATAGACTGAGAGGGATAGCTGGGTCAAATGGTGGTTCCATTCCCCGATTTCCTAGGAATCTCCATACTGCTTTCCATATTGGATGCACCAATTTGAAGTCCCACAAGCAGTGTATGAGTGTGCCTTTTCCCCCACATCCTCACAAAACTTATTGTTGTTTGTCTTCATAATAGCTGCCATTGTGACTGAACTGAGATGGTATCTCAGAGTAGTTTTGATTTGCTAGAGATGGTGAAAATTATTTCATATATTTGGTGACTGATGGATTATCCTCTTCTGAGAAGTGTCTGTTTATGTCCTTGGCCTATTTGCTGATTGGAATATTTGTAGGGTTTTTTTTGGTGCTTAGTTTTTTGAGTTCTTTATATACCCCAGAGATTAATGCTCTATCTATCTCTATGTGTGAGGGGTAAAAATTTGCTCCCAGGATGTAGGCTCTCAATTCACCTCACAGATTGTCTCTTTTGCTGAGAAGAAACTTTTTAGTTTGAGTCCATTCCATTTATTGAGTCTTGATTTTAATTGTTGCGCTATAGGGCTCTTATTAAGGAAGTTGGGGAGTAATCCCACATGATGGAGACGAGAGCCTAATTTTCTTCTATTAGAAGCAGGGTCTCTGGTTGTATTCCTAATCCTTGATCCATTTTGAGTTGAGTTTTGTGCATGGTGAGAGACAGGGGTTTAATTTTGTTTTGTTGCCTATGGATTTCCAGTTTTTCCAACACCATTGGTTGAAGAGGCTATCTTTTCTCCAATGCATATTTTTGGTGCCTTTGTCTAATATAATTATAATTTGTGCATTGGTCTCTGTGTCCTATATTCTGTACCATTGGTCTACCAGTCTGTTTTGGTGCCAGTACCATGCTGTTTTTGTTACTATTGCTCTGTAGAATAGTTCAAGGTCTGGTATAGTGATGCCACCTGCTTCACTCTTCCTGCTAAGAATTCCTTTATCTATTCTGAGTCTCTTATTTTTCCAGATCAATTTCATGATTACTTTTACTATTTCTATGAGAAATGCCATTGGGATTTTGATCAGAATTGCATTAAATCTGTATAGTGCATTTGGAAGTATGCTCATTTTGATAATATTAATTCTGCCTATCCAAGAGCAAGGTAGATCTTTCCATCTTCTAAGGTATTCTTTGATTTCTTTGTTTAGGGTTCTGTAGTTTTCATTTTACAGATGTTTCACCTCTTTCATTAAGTTGATTACCAAGTATCTTTTTTTTGAGGTTACTGTAAATGGGGTAGTTTTCCTCATTTTCTTCTCAGAGGATTCATCACTGATACACAGAAATGCCTTTGATTTCTGGGTGTTAATTTTATAACCTGCCTCTTTTTTGAATTTGTTTATTAGTTCTAGAAGTACTCTGGTGGAGCGTTTTGGGTCTTCTAGGTATAGAATTATACTGTCAGCAAATAGTGCTAATTTAAGTTCGTCTTTTCCTACATGTATCTCTTTAATTTATTTTGTCTGTCTAATTGCTCTGGCGAGTATTTCAAGGACTACATTGAATAGAAATGGTAAAAGAGGGCATTCTCAACTTGTTTCAGTTTTAAAAGGGAATGCCTTCAATTCTTCTCCATTTAGAATGGTGTTGGTTTCAGGCTTAATATAGATAGCCTTTAGGACGTTGACATATGTTCCTCTTATCCCTAGTTTATCTAGTGTTTTGAACATCAAGGAGTGCTATATTTTGACAAATGCTTTTTCATAAGATTCATATCTTTGAGTCGGTTGATGTGATGAATTACATTTATTGATTTCCATATGTTGAACCAACCTTGCATACCTGGGACTAATCCCACTTGATCATGGTACAGGATCTTTTTGATGTTTTTGTATTTGATTTGCCAGAATTTTATAGAGAATTTTGCATCTGTATTCATTAGAGATATTGATCTAAAATTTTCTTTCTTTGTTGTGTCTTTGCCTAGTTTTGGAAACAGGGTAATATTGATCTAATAGAATGAGTTTGGAAGTGGTGCCTCTCCCATTCCAAAAGGGAGAAATTGGTACATAGAAAGAAGAGATGGGACCAAATCAAGACTAAAACCCAGGTGTTCCTTCTTAATTCTCTGCTTTGTGGCTGCCATGAGGTGAGCAGCTGCCTTTCAAACTGTCCTTGTATCCTACTGTTCTGCTTCACCTCTGGCCCAGGGCCATGGAGCTGGCTGCCTATTAACTGACACCTCTGAGACATGAAATGTTCTGCATCAACTTAGCCCCAGAGCAATGCAGTCAGCCAAACATGGACTGAGATCTCTGGAAAATGCAACGCTAGGCAACAGGAAGAACACTGCACACCTTCAATGTGGTATAGAGAGAAGGATGTGTATGTGCTTTGGTCAGGATGAGAGGGAACTCCTCCCAAACAAAATATACATATTTTACCTCAAATAATACCAGAGTCAGGCACCATTACTGGCTCAAGGATCCTGTGGGACAGTTCCAGGGACCACTGTAATGGTTCTCTAAATTGATAGTATGGTGGAAAGTATAGAGGAAAAATTGACTAGAGCTATTTGGGGGCAACTGATGGTGGTTTGACTCTGGATGGCTACAGTCATGTCCAGTAGAACTGTGGAGATATTTTTGGAGCCAAGTAGAAGGACTTCCTAAGTAACCCAAAGGAAAGCAGCCTCAGAATGACCCTCTGGAGAGTGAGGATAACTGTATGCTGGGTGTGGGAGAAGAAGCAGCACAGAGTCGGGAGAAGCCTGAGCTCAGACCAATTGGGGGTGGGGGTCTCTTCACACTGGAGCCTTCCTTTGACCAACTGTCTTGGCTCAAGTCCTTTCTGCGTCAAGCGTTCCAGCCACACGTCACAAAGGCTAAACTCCAGTTCAGCCTTTGGTCCAAGGAGGAGCTGGCTTCTCAGCCAAGCTGCTCTGTGCTGACTAGCATTGGACTAGTGTGGACTTCTGCCTAGTGACGAGCCAAAGGTGCCCTCAATGGGCAGTCTTTTGACCAAGTGCGGTTGCAGGCCATGCTACAGGGCTCTCTTGGGCTGTCAGACTCCTCTCCGCCTTGCCCGTGAGGCTCCCTCTCCTCACAGGGACCACCCCGCTGCACCTGCCTCTCCCCTCAGCCCTGCCAGCAGGAGTTTCTTCCAGGATCCCCGACCTCAGGGGCCTCCTGCTGCTGGCAGGGACAGAGGCCTGCTCCTCTGTCGGGGGATCCTGCTGCCGGTGTTCTGGGGGTCCTTCCGCAAAAAAAAACAGTGCTATCCTGGAAGAACTCGCAGATGTTCGGACCCTAAACAGCAGTAAGGATCCCCCCTCCTGGGCGCAGACCACTCCTCCTGTCTTCAGTTCCTCAGCTCATCCACCAAGCTTAGGGGCCCATGACAGCTGCTCGATGCCCTATTGGTGCATCTAAGGATGCTGAGCTCAGGGCCCAGGAACAGCTCGAAGAAGGCAAGATCCACCAGGAGGAGGAGGAGGTGAAGGAAGTGAAGGAGGAGGACGTGAAGGAGGTGAAGGAGGAGGGGGAGGAGGAGAAGGAGGAGGAGGGGGAGGAGGAGAAGGAGGAGGAGGGGGAGGAGGAGAAGCTGGAGAAGGAGGAGGAGGGGGAGGAGGAGAAGCTGGAGAAGGAGGAGGAGGGGGAGGAGGAGAAGCTGGAGAAGGAGGAGGAGGGGGAGGAGGAGAAGCTGGAGAAGGAGGAGGAGGGGGAGGAGGAGAAGCTGGAGGAGGAGGAGGAGGGGGAGGAGGAGAAGCTGGAGGAGGAGGAGGAGGGGGAGGAGGAGAAGCTGGAGGAGGAGGAGGAGGGGGAGGAGGAGAAGCTGGAGGAGGAGGAGGACGGGGAGGAGGAGGAGGAGGAGGAGGAGGAGGAGGAGGAGGAGGAGGAGGAGGAGTACGACACTCAGGGAGACCTCAGTGCCCTAGAGCCCAGTTCTTGGCCCACAGAGAGAAACAGTATTCCAGAGAGGGCCCAGGTGTCTCCCAAGAACTTGACATATGGGAGCCCTGTCACCTGCAGCTCCCACTGCCCTGCTCAAGGAGTGCTTGTCCTGCTTAAAGCTGAGGGCTGCTTAACACTGGACAAGTAGGCCCAGGAGCTTGTAGGTGAACTGGATCCGCCCACCTCTCCAGCCTCCCAAGCATCCATCCAGGGAGAGCAGGGCCTAAAGCCAACCTGTGTTCTATCCCAGAGTTGGCCCTCACTAACTGCTGCTTCCAGGAGGCCAAATAAAAGAAAACAGCTCATGCCAGTGGCCCTGCCATCACTGATTGCCTGGCATCAGGATGGGCTGCCCCCACCTGCAAAGTGGCCACTTTTATGTACAAAAGGCACCCTGAGGAGGATTCAGAGTGCCAAAAGTAACAAAGTGGAGCCTGAGGCAGAAGTCTCACAGGGCAGAAGAGAGGATCTGGAGTATTGCACCACCACTGTCCATTCATCCTCCCCACCTGCAGGCCCTTCCTGGAATGCAGGCCCCCTCCCCCCACCCACTGACCCCTTTCCCATAGCAACCATCCTTGCTAGCAGGCAGTTGGAATTCCAGCCTGCTGGGCCCCTGAACCTACCCATTCCTCCACCTTCCCCCTCATGTAATAAAGATGAGGGAAAAATCCCAACTTTCATTCCTCTGCCTCTTCCCACTAAACCTCCTTCTCCCTTCAGCCCCAGTCCCCAAGTTGGAGTTACCCCTAATGTGTTTCACCCAACCACACAACTGTCAAGACCTGTGATACCTCCCAGTTCCCACCTCCCCACACCTCATACCCAGGTCCCTTTCCCTTCCAATCCTACCTCTTCCAGAACTGAATCCCCAACCCCCATGTGTATTGATTCTCCTCCTTTCTTCTTTTTATCCTCCTCCTCCTCCTCTCCCTCCTTACCCTCTCCCTATTCCCTCTCCTCCTCCATCTCCTTTTCCTCCTCCTCCTCTTCTTCCTCCTCCTCCTCATGTTTCCTTTCCTTTGGCTGCTCCTCCCGCTGCCCTTCTTCCTTCTTCTCCTCATTCCTTCCTAAGACCCACTCCTGTCCCTTCCACCCACAACCCCAATACCCAGGGCCAACACTCCGCCCCTCCAACCCTCATTGCCATGTCATCGGCTCACCTTTCCCAGAATCCCGCTGTGCTGCCTGAAGACAAGGCCATGGACACTACCACCCCTTCCATTGTGGTCATTTTCAAATCTTTTGTGTCCAGTGACAGCTTGGCCCACAATGCAGTGTCCATGGCCATAGGCAGCATAGGCAGCCAGCAAAGGGACCAGTCCTCCCCGGCCCCCCAACCCTTCAGTTCTCCCAACCCAACCCCAATATGTCCCATTCTATTGTCCCACCATCCACCCCTCAGCCTGCATCTGGGAACCCTCCTGGACAGCAAAGAGCCTCTCTTCCCAATGCCCCCATGGTTACCATGCTGCCAGTGAAGGACCACTCACCATCCTCCATCCTGGCACAGAGGGCGTCTGCACCACCAACCTCCCAGGCTGCCAGTGAAGAGGCCATGGATACGACCCCTCCTTCAAAGGCTGTCATGTTCTAGTCACCTCCTGCCTGCCAAGTTCTTAGACTGACACAATTTGGTAAGCATGTCAGACACATCGACAGCTATTTGTGTATTGTAGGCCTGATACCACATATTTGGAATCTGATTTCTGCTTGCAATGTCTTCCTAATGTTGCTTTTGAGGTAAAATGTGCTTTGCAAATGTTGGCTTTAGACATAATAGCTGAAGATGTTATCACCATTGAAGCAGCACATATGTGTACATGCGCACACGCACACACACACACACACACAAACACACACACAGAGAAATGCCACAGTCTTTGTCTCTAAATTTCAGAAGTAAGCAAATTGAAAATTTTCTACAACTATAAAGGAGACTAAATAGATGTGATAAGTGTATAAACTGTGGGAGCCTAGACTTAAATCAAGCATGGATTAAGACAACAGGCAACTACCAAATTAGGCTATAGACTAGAGGAGAGTATTATGTCAATGTTAGTTTCCTGAATGTAGGAATATTCCAGGGTTATGGGAGAGGATGTGCTATCCTAGACAATTCATAGCAGAGTAAAGGCATTAAGTGTCCAGGGGTATGAGACAAAAATACACTTCTCAAACTGCTTAGAAAGGTTAATTAGGGAAAGAGGTAAGATAAAGTACATGTGGCAAAATGTGAAAAGTCTGTGACCTCTTCTAGAAATTCAAAATAACTCTCATGTCCAGGCAATTTCAGTGGTCTTCCCTCCCCCACTATGAAGAAAAGTTTGGCATTCATTTTCAAATACCCTGACTTCAATAATTCACATGCATAGATGAATATTTCAACTATTATAATATAGACCTGTCTCCGCCATTAATG
Source organism: Ictidomys tridecemlineatus (assembly GCF_052094955.1). Classification (NCBI taxonomy): domain Eukaryota; kingdom Metazoa; phylum Chordata; class Mammalia; order Rodentia; family Sciuridae; genus Ictidomys; species Ictidomys tridecemlineatus. The sequence goes on from NW_027521693.1 coordinate 30,812, forward strand.
ATATGTTAAAATCTTTAAAAGCTGTTGCTCAACAAGATTGATTCAATAAGATTGGTTAGATCAATTAGGAAAGGCCTTATAAAAATTCTCTTAACAGTCTTATGGAATTCTTAAGTTTGAAAATCCTTCAGAATGAAAAGAAAACATCTAAAATGACTATAAAGCGTAAATCACAGTGGATTGGAACTGATGTAAGAACGAGTGCATGTTGTGTTTACGTAGAAAGCAGAATTGGGCTTTACAGGAGGAAACGTGACCAGGCCAGAAACAGGGCAGCAATGAAGTTATGTAAGTTGTCAACAGTTTGATAGCACCATGACTTTGACCATGAAACTGTTCCATGATGTGTGTCCTCATGAGAACCCTGAGGTGCTGGTTTCCATGACTCTGTACACTATGCTTTGCTTTGCTTCACATTCTCTATATTGAAGAAGCTGGAGTAGAGCAGCTTTGTATTTCTCAAAAACATTACATTTATCTGTCATCTCATCCCCCTAATATTTCAGGTTGCTTAAAAGATAACAAAATACTATTTGATAACATATGTTAAAGGAGGAGAAAATGCAAAACTAGAGGTAGAAACATAAACAAGGAGTAGAAAGAGGCCACTCTGTAAATGCTTGCCATAATGCCATTGACCTTGTTCTGAATAAACTTGGGGTCAATTGAAGGTATTTTTTGTTTGATTACTTTTCAGGTTTTATTTTATTTTTATTCTAATTTTTATACATGACAGCAGAATGCATTATAGCTCATATCACACATATATAGAGAGCACATTTTTTCATATCTCTGGTTGTATACAAAGTATATCCACACCATTTGTGTTTTCATACATGTACTTAGGGTAATGATATCCATCTCGTTATGCCATCTTTTTTACTCTTAGGCTCCCTCTCTTCCCCTCCCACCCCTCTGCCCAATCTTGAGTTCATCTAATCCTCCCATGCTCCCCCTCCAAATCCCACTATGAATCAGCCTCCTTATATCAGAGAATATATTTTGCATTTGGTTTTGGGGGGATTTTCTAACTTCACTTACCATTATATTCTCCAACTCCACCCATTCACCTGAAAATGCCATGATTTTGTTCTCTTTTGTTGTTGAGTAGTATTCCATTGTGTACATATACCATATTTTCTTTATCTATTCATCTACTGACAGGCATTTGAGTTGGTTCCACAGTTTAGCTATTGTGAATTCTGCTACTAGAAACAGCAGAATTCACAATAGCTGTTGTGGCTCTGTCCCTATAGTATGATGCTTTTAAGTCCTTTGGGCATAGACCAAGGAGTGGGAGAGCTGGATCAAATGGTGATTTCATTCCCATTTTCCCAAGGATTCTCCATATTGCTTTCCATATTGGCTACACCAATTGGGAGTCCCATGAACAATGTATGAATGTGCCTTTTTCCCCACATCCTTGCCAACACCTATTGTTGTTTGTATTCTTAATAGCTGCCATTCTGATTGGAGTGAGATGAGATCTTAGAGTAGTTTTGATTTGCATTTCTCTAATTGGTAAAGATGTAGAGCTTTTTAAAATACATGTGTTGATTGATTGTATATCATCTTCTGAGAGGTGCCTCCTCAGTTTCTTAGCCCATTTGTTGATTGGGCTATTTGGTTTTGTGGTGTTTAGTTTTTTGGGTTCTCTATATATCCTAGAGATTAGGGCTCTATCTGATGTGTGACTGTTAAAAATTTGATCCCAAAATGGAGGTTCTCTATTCACCTTGCTGATTGTTTCCTTTGCTGAGAAGATTTTTAGTTTAATCCATCCCTTTTATTTGATTTTAATTGTTCCACTATAAGTGTCTTATGAGGGAAGCTGGGGCTTAATCCAACATGATGGAGAATTCTGCCTACTTTTTCTTCTAGTAGATACAGTCTCTGTTTAATTTTGATCCACTTTGCATTGAGTTTTCTTCATGGTGAGAGATAGGGGTTCAATGTCATTTTGTGGCATATGGATTTCGAATTTTCACAGCACCATTTGTCAAAGAGGCTATCTTTTCTCCAATGTTCATTTTTGGTGCCTTGGTCTCATATAAGATAGCTGTAATTATGTGGGTTACTCGCTGTGTCTTTTATTCTGTACCATTGATGTATGAGGCGATTTTGATGCCAATGCCATGCTGTTTGGGTCACTATTGCTCTGTAGTATAGTTCAAGGTCCTCAGCCTGCCTTCTCTCATTCATGCTCCCTGAGGGCAGAATATGTAGGTCACTGCAGTGCAGTCCCAGTAGAGATCAGAGCTGTGAGGGGGTGTCAGTGATGCAGCATGCAGCAGGGACAACAGACACCATGCAATAGGGCCCATGGAGCATGTCCCTGTACTGGTCCATAGTGGAAATAACCCATATCAGTGCCAGGTCAGAACTTTGTCTTTTTCATTTATCTTAGTTGGCAAACACAGGGATGCTGAACTCTCTTTGCTTTTGGATATAGAGTGACACAAGATTCCAGCAAAAAAGCAAAAACAAACCATCACTTGTGAAAGGACACATTTTATTCAAAATATTTCCATTAGTCTGGCCTCATATAGTTTCACTCAAGGGACCATTCTTATTGCTCTCAGCATGGTTTCAATGGGCTTTTTGTAATACAGGACAAATAATATTTGAACAGGACACTATGAAGTGTTACAGTGTTCAATATGAGGTGTCCCACACAAGCTCCTGTGTGAGACAATGCAAGAAATATTTAAGGTGAAAAGATAGAGTTACAGGAGCTTTAATGCATGCATAGGATTAAATGAGAGACCAGTATAAGCTGGTAGGTATTGGCTAGAAGAAGTAGTTCCATGTGAACGTGCATGGGGGTTTCCATTTTGTGCCTGGTGAATTGCCGCCTCTGTGCTTCCAAGTGGCCATGCCTGAGCTGCTTTCTTAAACAACACTTTTCTGACAGGATGTTTGGCCTCATATTGTGCCCAGAGATAGGAACACAGCTGACTATGAATTACCTTTGAATCCAAGAAAGATAAATTTTTCCTCCTCTAATTATTCTAGTCATCTCTTTCTTACAGACAAAAAAAAGCCACCTAGAATAGAAATAGGTGTCAACAGGTGAGTTGTTTGCAGTGACTTGCCTAAATATTTGGTTCAGAAACTTGTGGGGACTTTGATAATTGGGATAGATACTTTGAATAGTTTAGAGATGTATGCTGGAAAAGCTTTGAACATTGTTAATGAACTTATCATGTGATTCTGGTGGAAGCTATAAACAACAATGCTGATAGGATTGTTGCTAGGAAATACTGTGCTCATGAGTTTGCACAGGAGGAGGATTCTGCTGGAAAAGGGAGTAGAAGACATTTATGTTACATTCTGTCAAAGATGTTGTCTACTTTATGCTTATGTCCTATCGCATTCCTGTGGCTAAATTTAGAGGTGATATACTCATTACTCTGATGGAAGAAATGTCAAGGAAGCACAGCATTCAAGCAATGATATCGATGTTTCTAGCAGCTTTTATTCATGTTTACTGGGAGAATGTGGAGCACAAGGAAGAGTGTAAGCTTGCATTTTGGTCAGAAAAGGGGGAGTAATTCTGGGCCTCAGGAATTGTGGTTGTTAATGCATTACAGTCACCAAAGAGATTCTAAAAAATTACACAGACACAGTAGAGAAGTGGCTTAAGGTCATTTCAGGAATTGGCCAGATTCACAAATCATGTTCACAAGGTATGAATATACAAATTCCACTGAGAAGAGAAACTACTAGGAAGTTTGTTCTCCATGCTCACTCAGCCACACAAAACTCGCCCCTTCCATGTTCCTCAGAGGCTTGGCTACTGCTTGAGATGGGGGCAGACAGTGGCTTCAAGCATGTGGTGCTGGTTCTGCAGGAATGCAGAATCCTGGAGTTAGATGGTCATAAAGGCTTCCATAGGATTGCAAAGGTCGGCCAGGAAGGTCAAAGTGTAACAAAGTGAGAATTCATGTAAGTAGGCCCTGAGAAGGTCATGTGTGTAGTTGTGGAAGGAAGTTAAATCTTCAGTAGTGACCCCTGGGACTGAGAGATGGTGGCAATGTGGACTATATGTCAGGAGATTTCTGGCTAAGGATACAGTTAGCCTATGTGAGAGGACATGGGTCAAGGCTGCCCAAGTCCTTTGGAGCCCACTGTCCACAACATGTGCCCAGATGCTGAGCATGGGGAAAGAGGTGTTGTTAGCCCAGCTACATTTAGGTTTTGATCATAGCCAGCTTTACTTTCTGTGTGTCTATTTCTCCCTTTGGAATGGAAATACCTACTCTGTGCCACTGTACCTTAGTTATACATGAGTTGATTTTGATTCCTACAAGGTCTGAAAACCAAAAGTCTAATTTGAGTCCCAGAAGAGACTCTGAACTTGCAGTTTGGAGCAGTGCTAAAACTATTTAGATTTGGGCATCTACTGTAAATATACTGCACACATTTTCCAGGGTGAGATGTTAATAGCTTTGGGGGATCATGGGTGGCATGTAAAATTTTGGAGTTCAGTGTACCTCAAAAGCTGAAGTGAGTCAATGTGGGAATAATCAGAGGTGAAATGATCACATTATGAGTTTGGATTTATTCATGGATTATGGCACCATTGGGTGGATTCATAATTTGGAAGAAGTGCTGCATTGGTTGGTAAATGGAGAATGTGCGTGTCTGGAAGAAGGAGGTCCCTGCGGGCATGTACTTGGAGTTTATATTTTGCCACTTGGTCCTCCTTTCTTTATGCTTCATAGAAGCTATGGGTTTAGAGGCTTCTTGCAAACTACCCTTCTTCCATGATAGTTTTTCTCACATCATGACCAGAGCAATGGAGCTGGCTTCCCATAGGCTGAGACCTCTGAAACTCAAAATTTCTGCATCAACATGGGTCAGAGCAGAGCAGACAGCCTAACATAGACAAGGAGATCTCTGAGAAATGTTGTCCTTGGCAACAGCAGGAATACACCTATCAATAACTATGCAGAAAACTCAATGCAAACTCAATGCAAAGTGGATCACAGCCAATGCAATATGGCAAGGAAAACAAGTGACAAGGCCCAAAGGAGCTTAAAAAGAGAATACAAAATTTTTGTTTCAGATGATATAATTTATGGGTTTAGAAATCCAAAGGAGTCCAAATAGTCAGAATTAGTAAATAAATATTGCAAGAATAATATAAAACAAATAATAAAATTCAATATGTTTTGGCATATCAGAAACAAAATATGCAGAACAAAAATACTAAATTGATGTATTTTCTGATAGCATCAAATAAACAAATACCTAGAAATTAATGTAATGAAAGATGTATATGACCTTTATGATAGTGCAACACAAAGCACAGGTGGTAAAATGTTAACTGTTTATGATGAGATAAAATTTTTATGGAAATCTCAACATTACCACATTTTATTTTCTTTCTTTCATGAACACATTAGATTAGAAATACAAAAACCCAAACCAAAGCGGGTCTTTCACAGACAGTTTGAAAATAATTATGATTTTTTTTTTTAGAAAAGTCCTACTTACAAAAGGAAACATCCATATTTGTTAATATAAAAATGACAGTTTTTCTTTTATTAATAAATAGATTTAATGTAATTTAAATTAAAATTCCAAGAGCATATTTGAGTGTGTAGTAATTCAGACCTGAGTCTGAAGGTCATGTGGAATTGCAGACCCCAGGGAAGAGCCTAGGCAGGGGGAAGCCGCAGCGGCCTCCCTGCAGCACGGAGGCGCAGCTCTTTATCAAAGGCTGTACAGGACATGGCTGCCAGCTTGGACAGATGCAGTAGGACCACACTGAGCTTCCCCAGACAAGCCCACACCTGTCCAACCACCTGACTACAGCAAAAGACACACCGCACACGCAGAGTGGGAGCAAATGGCATAGTCTAGTAGCAGCCCTAAGTGGCTCCTGTGGTGCGTCCCTCCACATGCAAATGGCAGCCAAAGAGGGATGTTAGCATTAATATCCCAGGTTAACAATGCATTGGTACCCAGAACCTAGAAGGACATCTTCATGGGCTCTGAGTAACTAAAACCTTATACTTGGTGCTAAAATCGTGAAGCATGAAGGACAGAGAAGAGCCACATTGGACCACTTCCCGGCTAAGAGCATCCATTCCCAAGAAGACGCAGTAATGCAGTGGAAGACACACACACAGTGAGGCAGGAAAGAGTGGAATCCACGTGGCACATGTGCCTAGGTCCTAGGTGGAGTGTGTGCGAGTCAGTCAGAGGTACAGGTGGCTCAGAAGGCCCTCAACCTGGGACCTTTCATGAAAGCCAACATCCAAATGGTCAAACTCACACGGGGGTCTGCTGCACGCCGTTGGTCATCAGAGGGATGAAATGACACCATCATTCATGTGCACCAGGAGGTCCAAATGTGGATGATGGGCAGGAGCAGGCCTTGACCTAGCCGCGGAGTGGATGAGGCTCATGCTGTGCTTGTGAGCGTGTACTGGGAACAGCCTGTTTGGGAGAATCTTTGCTGAAGTTCTCCACAGCTCAACAAGCCCACATCTTACACAAGCAATTTCATCCCTCCGTTGGCACCTGCACACGTAGATTCTTCAAAAGACACATCAAAAGCTTGTACCAGCATTATTCACTATGTTGGAGCTAGAAATATCCCAGATGTCCATGAATAATGGAAAGGAAACATCACGCTCCATGTATTGAACAATGAAGTGCTCGGAGCAGTAGAGCCCTCACCTACGATGCCCGAAGCACCGCAGCTGCATGCTGGGATGAAACCTCAGGGCACGAAGGACAGAGGCAGAACTCCCACGGAGTGGGCAGCAGTGGGCTTCCCCAGGATGAGGGACCCGCATCGTCCTGACCTCAGTGCTGACTCCTGCAGGAGGACGTCCACCTGGTGGAGGGTCACGCACCAGTGCATCTAGGTTCCACTCCCCCTTCTGTGTGGGTGCCAGACTTCAAAAGTTCATGGACAAGTTAACCCCTCTTTATGTCAGAAAGAATTTCCTAAATTCAGAAGATAACTAGGCATCTTTACCAAACAATAATGTTTATTAAACAACAACAACAAAAAACATAGAAATACCCAGAAAAAAAATGAATCTAAGGTGGAGCAGCTTAGAAACAGTCCCTTGAAGTAGGAAAAAAATGAGATATAAAAGTCAGCTGCCAACACTTCTGTTCAGTGTTATATTGAAAATACCAACCAGCACAAAAACAATGAAAAACAATTAAAAAAATAGAGATGCAGGATTTCAATGGATATGCTAAAATTACCATTATTTGTAGAGTCAATAATTGTTTATAAAAAAACTCAATTTAATACATGGAAGAACTTTTAAAAATGATAGAAGGGTTTAGCAAGGAACATTAGATAAAAATTCAAGAAATCTGAGTTGAAAGATTCAAGCATTGATATTTGTTTATTAGTGGTCATCAACGTGCCCCACTCATAAGATGTTAGCAATAAGGAAAGCTATGTTAAAATCACAAATTTTCTATAAATTTTAAAACTGCTGGGGCTGGGGATATGGCTCAAGTGGTAGCGCGCTCTCCTGGAATGCATGCAGCCCGGGTTCGATCCTCAGCACCACATACAAAGATGTTGTGCCCGCCGATAACTAAAAAATAAATAATAAAATTTTTTTTCTCTCTCTCTACCTCTCTCTCTTTAAAAAAAAAACTGCTTTCAAATAAAGGCTTATTTTTTAAAATGCCATCTTTGTGGATAAGAAGATCTACCAGCATAAAGCTGTCAATCATTCCTAGTGTGATATGATCTTTAGATTCAAATCACTTTCCCCAAATACCTAAAAAGGATATTAACAGAACTTTAAGATGATTCTAAGATTCATACAGAAAAGTAAAGGTATAGGAAATCCAGGATGATTCTGAATGAGATGGACGAGGAAAGGAAACAGACTTGTTTTCCTCCACTTTTACAGAAAGTCCTAATATTCTGGTAAGGGGTCACGGGGGTGGGGGGGGAGGGAACATAAGATATGGATCCCAGAAGCAAACTCATGATATAAATGAAGCTTCAGATTATGATAGGAGGAGCACCTTAATAAATAGGAGAAAATGGGGCTGTTGGTAAGCAGAATGGAAAATAAAATGAACCCCTACCTCACTCCATAGACACAACCAGCTCCAAATGTATTTATTTAATGATGGCAAAAACAAAACTGCCAATCTTCTCATGGAAAAAAATAACAGAGTTTCTTTTGGAATTCAGAATAGGGAAAGATTTATTCAATGCACTAATAAAAACTAGAAATAAATAGATTAGTGTATTTAATTTGTTTTTATTTAAATGTTGTATCCAGGCAAACGCATACAGGGCCAGAAGATGTAGAAGAGACCTCAGGCTTGTTAGTAAATGGGTCCCTTTCTACAAACATTTGATTGACAAGTTTGCTAAATAACAACTGGAGGATGGGAGTGCCCAGGGTGCTCTCTTTGTTTCGGGTGGGAGAGAAAATTGTGGATCCCCCGTGAGAGCAGCTAGCATTAGCTTTTGAAGGTGACTATTCAGACGCTCTCTGGCCCTCAGGTCTGTGTGCACATTCCAGGAGGGGCTCACAGGCCTACAGCAGCCGTGGTGTCCAGGGGTGTCGTGTGAGTCCCCAGCTTGCCCTGTGAAGCCCAGGACGCTCTGCCTCTACCTCAGTTCTTCAGATTGCCCTGCAGGGTCTCAGCCTTGGAGACCTCTGGGGGTCCAGGCGTGCTCCTGTTCGCGATCCAAATACAGCACTTCTGTTCTGCTGGGCTGACATTCCAGGGTCCTGGTCCAAATGACAAAATGCAGGTTGAGCTACTTGTACCTGCAGCGCAGGACATAGGGCCTGCTCACGGGGTGAAGGCTAAGGTCACACACAGGCAGGGTCTTCCTGACTGGGTGGGCTCCTCCTGGCCACCGTGTGGCTAAAGGTTTTCACACAACTCGGGACAGAAAGGACACGGGTAAAATGAGAGGCAATGGCAGGGTCCCCATTGACAAGGGACCAAAACAAGGACACAAAAGAACTGGAGGTGCCAGGCCCTGATGGGAGGCCCAGTCCTTGAAAATCACCTCGGAACGTGGAAGGGGTGCAGGATGGTCTGAGAGGGAGGAGCAGTGGAGTAGAATCCAGAAGCACCATGTATCTCCCCACGTTGATCGTCCTCCATCAGGGAGGCTTTTGATCAATGGAAACATTTGCACAGCAATGAACGCGGGAGTTAATCCTTGAACCAATGAAGACTGCTGCTCCTGAGGACTGCGTTTTATAGAAGTCGGTGCCTCGTGATGTTGGTCTCACCGTGGGCAGCGTTCTTTGTAAAGTAGGACCCTCACGTCCATTTTCCTCCCAACAATTCGTAAGACGCAGCGTGTACTTGATTTCTATACCTTTAAGCATTTGTGTTTCAGTTGAGGGGCATCTATATTTATCAGTTTCATTAGAAATATATGATTGAGTTGCATGTTTTTTTTATCAGATTGTTGACACTTCAAACTGAACGTCTGCCGTTGGGCCTTTCTTAAAGTAAGCAGGTTGACCCTCCATGTCGGCAGGCTCTGTCCAGGATGCCCACCACCTAAGCTGGGACCCTTACCACCTCAAGTGTGCCGCTCACAGCCTGCGCACACCCTCCCAGGGAGTGTCAGTCACCTCTGGACGACTTACGTACTCAGCAAGCGTCCGTGCGGAATAGGAAGTTGTCACAGGGCACTGTCACATGGCACTGCCACAGGGACTAGGCAGTTTGCACATGTTCAGGACAGACTTTTTTTTTTCTCAAATGATTTGGACCCTCAGTTGGTTGTCTCAACAGGAAGGACCCACAGCACTCTGTACCCTCAGGGTTGTCACTGCCATCTCCCGGTGTCCCCCTGTAGCCACCTGGCCTGTGGCTGAGCCTTCCCCAGGCCAGTACACTTGCCTTGGCCTCCTCCATGCCTGGCATGTGTCCTCCTCCAGATCTCCAGCTTCGCTCCCAGAGCCATGGCACTGTGTCTCGGGGAAGCCCTGTTGACACCCCTAAGATTCCATCCCTCCCTCGGTGCCCGCCCCCTGTTGCATTTGCCTTAACAGAACCGTCCACTGACCTAAGAGCTCATCTCTATTACTCCTTTCCTGCCTTCCTCATAGACCAAGCTCCATAAGGTCAGGGAACCATCAGGTCAGGGTGGCTCCCTCCTGCCCTGCCCTCAGTGACAGAACAGGATCCACACCAAAAGAAACAAGCAAGAATCCTTCACTAAAGGAACCCGAACTACCACAGAATAGTCCAGGGCCGTGGGGAGGAGAGGCACCATGAGTGGAAGAGCCAGGAGCTCAAGCCCCGGAGGAGGGCGAGCAGCAGGGTGCCTGGAAGGGGTCAGAGGAGGTTGCAGCCTTGCTCCAGGCACCACAGAGCCTGGGCCCTGCAGAGTCCAGGAGAAACTGAAAATCTACCACTTGACACTGCAGACTAGGGAAGTCCTCTATAAAGACTTGGCAAGGAAAGAGCAAGACCAGGAAACCTGTGTCCTCATTAGTGAAAAAGCAAGGGGTGCCCACCCCTGACCTTGAGCAGACATGCGGTGTGGTGGGTGAAGGATACCCTTGAGATGACCTGTCCTGGGGTCAGACCTCTACCTGGCCCGGGGTCTGGGCGGTGTAGGCACAGAAAGGAGATGAAGATCAGGCACAGAAAGGAGATGAAGATCTTGAGACATTGTCAAAGATAGCAGTGACTGCCGCGAAAGCTGATTTACACAGCCACAGAGCAAACCGTAAAAGAAAAGGACTCTTCATGGAGTCGTCATAAAAGTGCCGAGTGCAAGCCGCAATCGAACTTACCAGTTGCGGGGCTGATGTCCATAATGCGGAATGAAAACATCTTCTCAATAATCATAGTTAACAGCAGCCCACAGTCAAATAGGTGGGTGAGCATTTCACAGAATGCAGCACAGGAAACTCCCGCTTGTGTTAATGACCTGCCCTAAGAATGAAGAGCAGAATTCATGCTTCAAGCCAAGGAGAGTGAGGGATTTTTTTTAAAATTCTGACATTTATAGACAAATATGCGAAGCAATTGGACTGCTTAAATATTATTTCTTACAAACATTCTGATAGTGAAAAATGATTTGACTTCATCTGTAAAAACTGAATATATTCATAACCTATGACCCAGCAAATCCATTTCTAACTGTATACCTTTAAACAATGACAAAAATCAAACACCTGAGATCTGTGTAAACAGCAGGGACACATGTGCAGGATGCTCCCAGCCTGGCATCTACAACAGGGCAGGGCAGGGCCAGGAGGACAGCCCTTGGTGAGCGAGTCCTCACCAGGCAGCAGGGACGAGGCGTGGGGCAGAGCCCCTCCACCTGACCACCACCTTCCACCTTCACACTGAGCGACAAAGCCAATGGCAGAGGAGACAGGGGCTGGTGCCTTTGAATAAAGCACAGACAGCCAGTTTGCTGCATGAAGATACAGGCCGACTCAGTAAAGTGGGAAGGGCCAGAGGGGATCCACCAGGTCAGGCCGCCCTGCAGAGGGCAGAAAGAAGCCTCTTAGAAGGTCCCTATGAAGGAGGGAGACCAAGCCCTGGGTCACCACCAGCACTTGACATTTATCATGTCACATACCGTATGTCATTTGGGGAGGTCAATAAATCCTATTTAAACAGTATAGAAAGGTATTGTTATGGTTTAGATGCGAGTGTCCCCCAAACTCACATGAGACCCTGCAAGAAAGTTCAGAAGTGAAATGATCAGATTATGAGTCTTATCAGTCTCCTTCTCCGTAAAACAGATAACACAAAAAAAGTGTATGCTGCTTGTATGAGGAACATACTACCATACAGGTGTGTGAGAACACACCAGAATTGAAATGCCCAAGGATACCTGAAGAAGAACATTAAACTGATTGCTTTCTCTCCCTCTCCCTCTCCCTCTCCTTCCCTCCCCTCTCCCTCCCTCCCTCCCTCCCCCATCTCTCCTCCTCCTCCCTCTTTCTCCTCCTGGTGGCCTGTTCCCAGCCACTCTCCTCCTCCTCCAAACTCTCCTGCAGTAATGCTCTGCTTCCCACCAGGTCCCAAGGAATGGAGTCCTCCATCTAAGAACTAAGACCTCTTAAACTGTGACCCCCAAATAAATGCTTCCTCCTCTAAAGTTGTTCTTTCCAGGTTTTTTGGTCACAGCAGCAAAAAGGCTAAAACAGATAACACAAAAAACACATGCTACTTACACGAGGAACATAATACCATACAGGTGTGTGAGAACCAACTGGAATTGAAATGCCCAACGTTACCTGAAGATGAACAATAAACTGTGCTAAGAAACTCCTCTCCCAGAGCTTGGGACAAGGGGGAGGTCCTGAGCAGCCTTCGGGGGGGCAGCTTGTGTGTACCAGATGTCAGGCTTCCCTGAGGGATGAGGGTGCAGAGATCTTAACGTGTGCTACCCTCCTCTCTGGGCCCCCTGAGTGTGTGAGAGGCTCCTGAACTAGCAAATCCACCCACAGGACACGGGTTATGGAAGGCCATGGAGAGGTTCACATCACTTCCTGAGTGCCCAGAAGGCAGTCCAAGGCCAGCCACTCCCTGGAGCAGGGTGGAATTACAAATGGATCAGTCCATCCAGGGCACAAGCAATGCAGGAGGGAAATGGACAGTGGTGCACATGGGAGATGAGCAGGTGAAACAGCATCCTTTCCAACCTGGGGAGGGGATGGAAGGTGGATGAACCTCAGTGCTGCTTTCTGTGAAATGCCAGGGCCCCACTCTTTACATCAGCACAGCTCTCCAGACCAGTGAGGACCCAGGCCCGCAGGCGAGGAGGAGGCGTGGCCAGAGCCCCATGGCAGCTCTGTCCTTTCCTGCCTCCCCCTCCCCCAGCTCTCCCCCGGCTGCTGACACAGGGCCCAGGCTCATAGGTACCTCCTTGGAGGGTCCCCTCCTTGTGGAGCCCAGCAGCACCTGGGAGGGACCCACAGTTGGACATGCTAAGAGGAAAGTGCATCTACTTGCTGTTGGTGGGGGCCAAAGCTGTGGTTGTGGTTTAGATGAGGTGTCCTCCAGAAGCTCAGGTGTGAGACACACAGGAAGGTCTGCAGGAGCGGTGACTGGGCTACACCTTGACCTAGTCAGTGACTTGGTCCCTGATGGGATTACCTGGGTGGTCACTGGAGGCAGGTGGGTGTGGCTGGAGGACGTGGCTCATCTGCACAGTGGAGTCTCTCTCAGCTTCCTGATCACCATGTGAGCTGCTTCCCTCCGCCACACTCTTCCGCCATGATGTTCTGCCTCACCTGCAGCCCAGAGGAGCCCTCCTCTAAAATTGTTCTGGTCGGGTCCTTCAGTCACAGCCGCAAAACGCTGACTAACACAATGTGCCCTTGGAGCCCCTCCGGGGCCAGCAGGACCTGGGAGTCCCAAGCCACGTCCCTTCTGCCTGGCACCCCCTGCTCTGTGCTGGTCCCTCATGCTCTGACTCCAGTCTCAGCCCCCCTGGGAGGGCACACCCATATCCAGCTCTGCTCGGGTTGATGTGGCTCCCTACAGGTCACAGGGGAAAGCAGGGGAGCTGTGTGCAGTGACCTCAGAGCAGGAAGATTTTCCAAGATGGATATCACAACCAAGGAGAAAAGGCACACAGTGACTCCTAAACAGCAGGACCTAAGTCAGGAGCAAACATGAGGCACCACATGTCTACATGGGTTGTGTGCCTACAGATAGAAGAAGAACGTTTGTCCCAAGAAATGGATTTTCTTGAATTGAAAGATAGTACGAAATCATTAAGAAAAGCGGGACCGCCCAAGAGAAAGGCAGTGGAAGGGCTTGAAGGAAGAGCACCCATAAAACAGGAACGAACCAAGGAAAGGCTCCCAGTCCCCTGGGAAGACCATGGAAAGGAAGAGTGTCATCAGGCCCAGGCGGTGACTAGAGTAGGACCTGCTGAGCGAATGAGAACGGCATGTGGTATACGGGTGAAATGCCAGGCAGTCATGATTTTTGTTTTTTTTGTTTTTGCATCAGGGCGTGAACCCAGGGCACTTAATCCCTGAGCACATCCCCGGCTCCTTTCTATATACATGTATTTTATTTTGAGACACTCTTGGTAAGTTGCTTAACCCCCCACTGAGTTGCTCAGGCTGGCCTCAAACTTGCAATCCTCCTGCCTCAGCCTCCCAAGCCACTGGGATTATAGGTGTGTGCCAATGTACCTGGCTGCAGTTTAACTTTTTAAAGAGCGCCATATTTATTGGAAGGGAAGTAATCTCCAGGAAGTTTCAATTGTATGTATTTGTATGTATACAAATAATAGAATGTATTTATGGGGTACAATGTGATATTTTGATATGTGTAAATTGTGTGATGATCAAATCAGAATAATCAGCATATCCATTGCTTTAAATATCAATTATCAATTTTGTGGTTCACGATTCTCTCTTCCAGCTCTTTTTTTTTAACTTTTTATTTGTTTTACTTTGTTACACATGACAGTACAATGACCTTGACATATCACACATTTGAATGAGATGGGGTATAATTTCTCATTTTTCTGAGTATACAGGTTGCAGAATCACATTGGTCCTGCAGTCATGCATATACACACAGTCATGATGATGTCGGTTTCATTCTATGTCCTTCCTATCCCCCCATCCGCTCCTCCAGCTCTGTGGACACATGCATCACATACAGTCCCTGGCTGTGGGGTGGACTTGGCAACCTCCTCCTCCTGCCCCAGGGGCTTTGCGCCCATTCCTGGGTTCTCTTCGCCCTTCTCCTGGACCTCCTTTGTGACCCACCGGCACCACTTCTGGGCACATGTATCCAAACAAACAGATTTGGGCCCCAGGGACCCCTGCACGCCCCCGTTCACTGCAGCACTGGTCACAACAGCCAGGTAGGGAATCCACCCAAGGGCCCATGGAAAGACGGCAGATCAAGGAAACGGGCATGTGGACACGGTGGAACCCTGCCTGCTGGGAACATGAAGCTGCTGTCACCTGCAGTCCCATGTGGAGACCACGGGATTGAGTGAAGTGGGACGGCAGGCACAGGAAGAGCTCGGCTTCCACAGGGTCCTCTGCCTGTGGGGGGCTTATGGGACCATGTCCTCTCTCCCCGCAGAGGCAGGCGGCCTCGGCTGCACCACGCTGGGGGGCCCCTTATCCACTGCCCACTCAGTCTCTCCAGGTCCCCTCTCTCCCTTCTTTTCTACGGATCCTGTGAACTGCTGTCCCCTGCCCAACCTCATCTGATGAGACAATGACACATTCTGAGAGCAATGACTGTCACCAGGCTCTCAAATGTGGTTTACTGCCACCATCCTCATCTCCCCTGAGGACAGGGTCCCCAGCCCACTGCACGCATAAGGCAAGGAAGCCCAAAGCCACTGGCCTGAACACAGGCTAACTGGTCCCAGCCAGGTCTTCCTGGGGCTCAGCATGGAGCCAGGCCACAGATATGGCCCCTCAGACTGGGGTCAGCAGCGCCTTGGGCCATGAGGGCCTTTCCACCTCCAGCCTGTGGGGCAGGTGGACACTGCCACATTTTTATAGTCAGTCCCCACCATGGTTCCAGGCCGGGAGGTGTCTCAGAGCTGACCCAAAAACAAACACCCGCAGCTGAAGGGGCTGAGCAGGGGGTGGCAAGTTCAAGGCCAGACAGGACAGGGGAGGGAGAGGCAACTCAGTGAGGTCCTGAGCAATCAGTGGGACTCTGTCTCAATAAAAAATAAAAAGGGCTGGGGACGTGGTCAGTGGTTAAACCCAAAACAAAAGACCACGTTGTAGTGTGAGGAGAACCCACAGCCCAGAGAAAAGCAAGGACCGGGCCAGGTGGCCAGGGTCTCTCATTTACCCAGCAAAGGGTGGACCTGGGCAGGGATGAACAGAACCTACCTCTCAGAGGGAAGAGGTTGGCGTGGAAGGCAAGGGTCAGGTGCTGACAGAGCAGGCCTGCATGGCTCACTGTCCCCTCTGCCCCACCTTTGGCCTTGCTGGCCATGGACTGGAGAGAGCGAGTGGGCAGTGGGGACAGCAGTCAAGGCTGCATGGCCACCCCAGGAGCTGCCCTTGGCTCTGGGTGTTTATCCATGAAGGTTCAGACCAGGGAAGCCATAGTGTCCAGTGACCAGGGCACACAACCCCAGAACAATCCATCTGGTTGTCCAAGGTTCCCACATGTGTCACACACACTCTTGTCCAGGTGTCCGCATTCCCTCCTGGCTATAGGGATGGGGAGGTCCATGGTGGGACATTGGCCAGTTGACCCTTCAATGGGTTTATGGCCCAAGATGGGGCTGAAGTGTCAAAGATGACGGGTTTCCCATGCTCAGGCAGCCATGCATCTCAGGAGACCTGACGTTCACCCTTAGTGGACAGAGGTAGGGGCTGGGCACATGGGACAGGACAGGGGAGGGAGACCAGACCTTTGGGCAGGGAGGGTCTCCTGGAGGCTGAGGCTGCAGCTGGGAAGAGCTCAGCTTAGGTGACTGGGGGAGGTGGGAGGAGGGGCTCTTCCTGCTCCTAAGCCCCTTGGACTTCTCCTGGTGGCAGGCCAGCTGCCCCACGGAGCCAGGCGCCTATGACCCAAGGCTCCCCCGGAGCCTGCGCACCAAGCTTCATGAGCGAGGCCCTCTCCACAGCTGTCTTGAGCCAGCTCCTGCCAACAGAGCCACAGCGGGGGCTCTGGGGGCCTTGGTCCCCAGTCAGCAGTGGACCTGGCCATCGGCAGAGGCCTGGCTTACAAGGGAGTTGTTTTCCCGACAGCCTCGCCAACCTGAACCAGCAGCCGGGAGAGCTCCTGAAAGGCAGTTGGGGCCTTGCACCAGCCTGAGGCAGGGGCGAGGTCTGGGCCTCCTCGGAGGCTGCATCTGAGCTTCAGCAGGGCTGATGGGCAGCTGAGGGGACCTGGGAATCCATTTCCCTGTTGTGCTCATAAGGCTTGATAAGGCTGTACCCAGAGCAGGGAGCCCACCTGCCCCTTGCCCCCAGCTCTCCTGGCACCAAGGCAGGCAGCAGCTGCGGGTGGGCGCTCAGGGCTCCCTGGCTGCCTTCTGGGAGAGGGCTCTAACTGGAGACCAGACTTCCTCCCCTGGACAGCAGCGGCCACCTGTAAAGTCAACGGCCTGAATTTTCAACCAAGCATCTTCCATCTGTCCCAGCACGCTGGCACGTCCAAGTTGGTCAGCTTTCAGAGTAAATGTGTGTCTGCCAGGATGGCTCCTCGTCATGCTGGCAGGACTAAACTGAGGATGCTTGTCCAACATGCTTTGAAGTCTGGGGTCTGCACAAAACCTTCCCTCAGGTCATCCTCCCCCAGGCCACTGGTGGAAGGTGGCTCCTGGCCAGTGTCTGGCTCTGTCCTTGGCGGTCTCCTTTCCAGGCAGGTGTACTCTGGAATTGTCATGGCGGCTGACAGAGCTGCCTGGGAGGACAGCCTGCTCCAGCTCGGGCCGCCTCTCGCCTCGCTGCGTTCACCTGAAACCCGTCCACACTGCGCTCAGGAATGGCAAAGGAAGGCCGAGGTTGGACCTTGCTCAAGCCCACTGCAGTGACAGGACTTACCCTGGCCCATGCGGGCCCAGGCTTGCCAGAGCCAGCAGCTGCTCCACATCATGATGGATGGCCTGCTCCCATGCACCCTGCGCCCACTGGCTGCACCCAGGAAAGCCCAGGAGTCACCGGCCAGCTACATGTACTCTGCCTCCGACCTCCTAGAGGAGACCCTTGGTGGCAAAGCTGTGGCCAGGTCTGGCATCAGGGGAGGGGCCTCACAGCTGCTCCCAGGTCCCCTCACCTCTGCTGAGCTGGCAGTTCTGGGAGCCACCAAGGACGGGGTGGGGACACAGGCGGGGGCTCATGCCTGCCCCAGGAGCCAGCTGCTCTCACACTGGTGTGAGGACCCTCTCTCAGGCGGTGAGCATAGCGTCATCAGGGAGGTCCTGCCTGCAGAGAGGGTGACAGTCTCGGTCACAACAGGGTGTTTCAGGGTCAGGCTCCAGGCCCTCCTGGCCCCTGGGACCCCTCTTGGTCATCTCATCCTCAGGAGCCACTCCTACAGGTGACACCTGAGGATGGGGACCACCCATCTGTTCAGGCACAAAGCCCAGGAGGAGGGAGGCCCTCAGTGTGCAGCAGATGGACAGAGAAGCAGCCCCAGTGTTTCCGCCAGTTTGTCACCACTGTGACCACCCAGCCTGGAGCTGGTGGCAGGATGGCCTCAGGCCGCCAGGATGCGGGCACGCCCCTGGCCTCTGCGGAGCTGCACAACATGCCTGTTCACCTAGCTGCTTCTTCTGGAAGAAGGTTCGTCCCATACTCTCCCATGTTTGCGGAGGCTGATCTGTCACAGCATCAGGTTGTGGGACACCACTGGATACTTTGTAGACAAGGCCCTTTCTGGACACTCGGCCTCCTTTCCCAGGCGCTGGCCCTGGGCACAACTTGGGCTCTCTCCATTGGGAGCTTAACGCTGTCCTCCCCTGGGCAGCTTGGCATAGCTGGCATCGTGCCTCCGTTTGTCCCCACTCAGAGCCTGTCAGGTGACCAAGGGCGGACAGACATTGCTCACTTGGTCTCCGGCCAGCACAGCGGGCCTGGATTCCTCTGTGACTTTCCTGATGGTGCAGGATGGTCCTCCTGGGGCTCCCATAGCTGGAGAAGGACAGGCAGCGTGGAGGCCATGCTTGGCTATGTGCACAATGGAAGGGCCTGCAAAGCTCTGCCCCTGGAGCCCGCAGGTCTTTGTGACCCAACCACATGGCCCCTGGCTCAGCTCCAGATGCTGGGGATGGGCTTAGGGGTGGTAAGGGGGGAACCACAGCTGGTGGCTGCAAACCTCACCTAATGACCCCACATCTCCTGGGCGTCGTTTAACCTCCAACCTGCTAGGCAGGGCTTTCAGGCCAGCACCGGGGACCTTACCCTGCTCTCAACAAGGCTCTCTTGGGGCAGAGACAGGTGCAGAGAGACCCCTCACTCCAAATCACATTGAGGGTTGTGCTCAGCAAGCTTTCCCAGCCGCCCCCCTGCAGGAGAGGAGTGGGCTGTCCTTAGAAAGTGCTCTTTCCAGGCATGGTGGTGCCTGCCTGCAGTCCCAGTGTTTCAGCCAGTTTGTCACCACTGTGAACAAAAGGCCTGACAGGAATGATTTCAAGAAGAAAAGGTTTATTTGGATCTCAGGGATTCAGAGGTCCCAGCCCACCACTGCCTACCCCATTGTCTGGACCCTAGGTGAGGCCCAGCATCATGTGGAAGGGCATGGCTAAGGAAGGCCGCTCAGGACCCGGCAATGGGAAAGCAGAGAGAGACTAAGGTCAGCTCAGAAAATAAGACCCTAAGCCGCTGCCCATGACCAGTTCCTCCAGGCCACCCTGCCACGTCACCACCCAGTTAATCCCCAGCAGCGAGCAAAGCACTGATTGGTGAAGGCTCTCGTAGTAGCCAGTCCCTTCACCTCTGAGCCTGCGTGCCCTGCCCCACACAGGAGCTCTGGGTCACCTCACATCTCCACCTTAACACCCACTTACTCAGAAAGCTGAGGCGGGAGGATCCTTCCAGCTAGGAGTTCAAGGCCAGCCTGGGCAACACAGCAAGACCCCGTTTAGAAGGTGCTCCAGCCAAGGGTCAGCTTGAGCAGCAAGGCCTTGCCCTGCACACGGAGCCTCCTGAGTGAACACTGCAAGTTCAGAGGAGCAGACGCAGGACCAAAGACCCTGCTCCCTCAGATTTGCCCAGCATCTTCCTGGTTACTTGGTTATGAAAGGCCTCCACTCCCAGGCCCACCCAGACCATCATGCACTTAATCCTCTGAGCCCTTGTTACCCATTTTCCTTTGTTTATAGGCAAAAGAATCTTGGTTTTTTCTTCAGGGGAAATAATGTATCTAACAAAGAATGCACCCTTACAGGTAGGGGTGGCGAGCAACATAATTCTGTCCTAAGAGATGTCCATATATTTCTTCTGAGCTCTTGAAAGATTTGATTTCCTGATATTAATGCCAATGTTTCTTCTGTCATGCTGTTGGGCAAATGGGTGTGAACCCTGGAGCAACAGCAGCCATTTGTGGGCAAGGAAGGAAAGACTCAGAAAGCTAAAGACCTTGACTTTGGGCCATTGCACCAGTTAGCAAGTTGGATTTCTCCTTAAATAGTATTAAATAAACCTCTATATTGTTTAAGACATCATTTTATGAGAGCCTGTTATTGACAACTGAAAGCAATTCTTAACTAGTTCCCACAGAACACATCCCTGAGACCATCTAATGTGAGCCTCTCCTGTCTGTGTCTGACTTGAGAAGTGAGCATATTCTCCATTTCACAAATGAAGCAGTCATGGTCAGGAGGGTTGTCAGCGCGTCCCAGGGTCACACTGTTCATAAGCGGCAAAGCCAGGACTAAGCCAATCTCATCTGGCTGTGCATGCTGTGACTGGGACCTGAAGGGAGGAATTTGGAAATGCAGAAGAAAAACAGATTAGTGTTAATAGGTGGAAAACAAGCTGCCCAGAGCTCTGCTTGTTCTGGCCTGTGTTTGGCTGGCTGGTGGCAGGCACTGTCCATCCTGGAGTCGGGAGGGAGCCCTGTGGCTGCTAATGACATCATCCTGATTCCCTGGGAAGCCGCTCTGGCAGGTGCTCTTGTGGCCTGGCACCGTCTGGAGGAAGCGGACACTGATGTGCAGGGCAGGGCAGGGCAGGGCAGCTGGCTGGGGGAGCAGCCATGGCAGAGGAGGAAGAGCCCAGGCCTGTCGGGGCGGTGCAGCGAGGGCCCTGGCCCCCAGGGCTCTGAGTGACCTGCTATTACTTGACACTCTGCATCTGCTCAGCTGCCCCGTCTCTGCCAGGGCTGGTGGACACGGCTTCTGGGAGTGCCCCGTCCCTGACCAGAGGATGAGAATGGGATGGTTCTGCCTGCATGTGGTGCCAGGCGCCTGGCCCACTGCCCCGTGCTTCAGGGGTCCTGGTGTGTGGCAGATGGATGGGTTGGTGGCCAAGGCAGGATGAGGATGATGGCTTGGTCCCTGCTCTGTGACCATCCTGTGGCCTTGCTGTGAGTTCCACAGGTGACGCCCGTGCTCACTGGCCAGCTCTGGGTGTGGAAGGGAATGATGGTCCTGTTTCCAACAGAGACAAAAGGGGGGGTGCAGCTGACACTGGGCCCAGGGCTCCAGGTCCCCTGCAGTGGTCACAGCCCAAGTGGACAGGAGAGAAGGTGAGGGAGGGCCAGGGAGGGAGGAGACAGGGGCTGAGGGCTGGGTGAGGGGCAGGGGAGGAGATGGGACAGGAGGAGGCTGGACCAGGAGCTGGGTCAGTGGGGGAGAAGGGAGGGGAGAGGAAAAGGCGGGGAAGAGTGGCCCTGTGCGGAGGAATCGCAGGCCCGGGAGCCACGCACGGCCTCTCTGCTTGCTGGTGTCACAGGCCCCATGGGTAATGAAGAGGCTGTGGACACCATTGAGAGGGACAGGCCTGCTCAGAGCTTGGCACATAGATCATGTGCTGCAGCCCTGGGCACCAGGGCCGTGGTCGGCCATCAGGAAGGCTGAAGCTCTGTGGGGGTGCCTCCTTCAGGCACCTCCACCCCAAACAGCAACTGCCCCACCTGGCCCTGGGCTCTGCAGGGTGGTGGGCTTTCCTCAGAGAGGAGGGGCCCCCTCCAGGCCAAATTCAGCCCCAGCTGACACCCAGCCATGTGGCTTCCCAACTCCTCCCACCCCAGGTGTGACATCAGGGCTGAGCATTTGGTCCAACTTCCTCCCTTCCTCTTCGGACAACAGTGGGGCTTACCTGTACCAGGGCTTACCTGTGCTGGGGGTTTCCTGTGCTGAAACTTACCTGTGCCAGGGCTTACCTGTGCCAGGGCTTCCTGTGCCATGGCTTAACCTTTGCCACAGCTTACCTGTACCACAGCTTATCTGTATCAGGGTTTACCTGTGCCACGGCTTACCTCTGCCAGAGCTTACCTTTGCCACAGCTTACCTGTACCACAGCTTATCTGTATCAGGGTTTACCTGTGCCACGGCTTACCTCTGCCAGAGCTTACTTGTGCCACGGCTTACCTGTGCCACAGCTTACCTGTGCCATGGCTTACCTATGTCAGGGCTGACCTGTACCAGGGCTTACCTGTTTGGCTTGAGCACAATCTGACTCTGACAGCCTCCCGATGTGGCCTGAGGTACGTTCCAAGGGACGCATGGGTTTGACCCCACCCTTCCCTGTTTCCCTGTGACTTTCCACAGCTGGGTCAGGAGGAGACGCAGCTCCTCCATCTCCCATAAGGGGAAATTGAAGCCTCTGGTCTCATCAGAACTGACTTGGGATGTGGTCTGGGGAGGGTGTGGGGACCAAGCTCTTGTCAGACAGGCGGTGGGGATGCAGCCCCGCAGTGCCCGAGGCCCTGTCAGACATGGCCTCTCTTGGGGCCAGGTGTCCATCACAGTCACAGACGGTGCTGTGGAATTTATCCTGAGGGTCCTCAAATCTCTGCCTTCCAGATCAATCTCATGTGGGCCCTCAATGCTGGCCTGCACGCTCTGCTCCCTGGATCTGCAAGCTGACCCCTCCCAGTCCCTGGTCGGAGCTGGGGACCCCACAATTCCACCCAGCACTCTGCAGTCCCCAGTGCTCATCACAGGGCCCAGACCATTGCCTGGCCATGCTGGATCCCTCCACCTGTGCAGATGCCCCAGCTGGCCCTGGGGTGGGCTGGGCTAAGTGGACCACCTGCTCGGGGCTCCTCAGTTGACATCTGCCCACTGTCACTTGACAGTAGCGCAGGCTGCACGAGCGGCTGAAAACTGGGCCCAAGCCAGGCAACAGAATGAGATGGTGTCACCCAGTCACAGACCCAGGACCCAGCTCAAATGACCCCACAAAATCCACCTCCTGTCCAGGGCAGCCTCAGCCCATCCAGAGCTACAAGAGAGGGACTAAGTCAGTAGTAACAACTCCCCTGCCAAACTTGGAGCTGTAATTAAAGTGCCCAAAGACAGGCTGGCACCTGTTCAGAAAGTCTCCCGTGGACGTGTCTGTGACCACATCAGCCTAACACCCTGTGCCAGCAGGGTTTCTTGTCCATTACTGTGATCACTCCACTGTGGGCCAGGGGGCCCTGACCAGCCCCAACCTCAGGCTCTTTAGAATCCCAGTCAATACCCAGGGGAGGACAAACACCCCAGCAAGCAGCCCAAGAGAGGCACACACCCCCTCCCAGCCAGCCAGGGGCACACACCCCCTCCCAGCCAGCCAGGGCCACCAGGGGCAGCAGCAGGGTGGCAGCCCTGTAGGGGAGGTGCAGCCAAGTGCTGGGCATCTGTTAGGTCTGGCCTCTGCCCTGTGGGCAAGGCTGACCTGAGCAGGTCACCCAGGGAGGCAGGACCCAGGGAGGTGGGACTGGGCCGTGTGTTCTCTGCAGGAAGAGGGTGAGGAGCTATCAGGACCGAACCCTATCCCAGGGCACCATCCGCCCTGGGCAGAGGCCCAAGGAGCCCCAGGTCTGACCTGCATTGCAGCACTTTTGTGCTGGGAGGATTAGGGTTAGGGTTAGGGTTGGTCCAAGGCACCCAGCCCTGTGACGACCTCAGAAATGTGACATGAGTGTGGAAAATCCCCTTCCTGCCACACGCCTGAGGATGGCACTGGGCAGGGGTGCAGCCTGGATAGTTGCCGGCCACCGTCAGCAATTGCTCCACTAATGTGGACCATAGAAGTGCCCTCTCCTGATCACTGCTCAGCCTTAAATCAGAGTCCTGCCTGTGGAAGTCTGGAAGGTTGTGAGCTTGTCCTAATTTTGAATACAGATGCCTTGGACTTGGATGTGGGAAGGACAACATGTGCTTCTGGGGCTCCTGGGGGACTAGAGTTACTGTGACCTCCCTCTGTCCCTTTCAGGTGGCCCCCAGAGCCGCCTCCTGGGCTGTCTCCTGACAATCAGGCTGCTCATGCTCAAGCGATCTTTCCAGGACACCTGCAGAGGATGTGACCCAGTGCTCCCAGGGTGACTGCTGCCGCTGACTGCACCTTCGCTCCTGAGGAAGGTTTGTGAGCACCTCCTCGGCTATCCCAGTGACACACAGCAGAGGTGTCACTTTTCTCTATCAGAGAGGCAAGCTAACCTCGAAAGCACGGGAGACGTGGGTCAGAGGGCGTGAAGCTTCTGTTAAGCGCATGAGTAAGTTCTGGGCTCCAACGCATGGGTGGGGACTGCAGTTCACCTGCATCCTGCACCCCAAAGTTGCCAAGGGAGTAGGTCGTTGGGTGTTCTCATAAACAAGGAAAAAGGCCGAGAGTGAGATGATGGATATGCTAATTAGCTTGATGGTGCAGTTCACTCCTCAACGTATACATGCACCCAAACACCCCGTGTGCAGCCTAAGTGTATATAATTTTTGTCAATCATAACTCCATAAAGCCGGGGGAGGAGGATGGGATCAGGTAATGCGTGCAAAGTGCTGACACATCCATGGTGACAATCAAGAAGTTGTCATCATCAAGATCACTGGCTTCGCCATGTCATCTCCATGACTGGGGCTCGGGGGCCCTGGGTGCCTGAACTTCCAAAGGAAGACCCTCACACACAAGCTGAGCACCTGAGGCCATCAGGTGGGATGGCACAGGGCAGCAGGTCCCTGGTGGGTGGTAGGCACTGGGGTGTCCCTGAGGGTCCGAGACAGCCCCTCCAGCTCTGTGGGGCTGTGCTGAGGCTGTGGGTCGCATCTGTGCCTGACATCTCCATCCTCCTCACCTCACCTTTGCTGAGAAGTAGGTTTATTTTTATCTGTTATTTATTCTCCTGAGTCATGAAATTGCACCCTTCAGGATGCCAGAACAAAATGTTTTGTTTTTAAAAAAAATTAGCAAAAATGCTGAAAGTGGATGAAAGATGTTAAGCTTCTTTTATCTCCTAAAATATGAATTTATATACTTTCACTTTATGATCCAGAGAAAGAATTAAATAAAAAAATAATCACAGAAAAACATCAAACTCTCACTCCTTCAAACTTCAATTTAAAAAGCAAAACACAAGAATCACTAAGTCACTGAGCACCATCTCGACCTTCAGGGTGCTCCTGCCTCTGGCCAGCAGTGGCTAGGCCAACAGTCCCCCAGCTGTGGCTGCTTCTAAGGACTGACAGGCCCTGGGCTTGTGGCAGCAGAAGTGGCTGTGTCCCTAGTCCAGACACTGACACTGGGCTATGTCCAGTGAGGACCTGTTGGCTGATGGTTGCTCCAGCTGCAGCAGGAAGAGCCACAGGGGGATCGTGCCCCTCACCAGCATCTGTGGGGAGACAAGAGCTAGCACACCCAAGGACACAGGGAAGCCGACGTATGGGAGTCAACTCAGGTAGGGGCTCCTGGCGGCCAGAGCCTCCACCTCGACACAGGCCCTGAGGGCCCAAAGCCACTGCTGGGGCCCAGCACCTGGGTTCCTTTCCAGCCTCATGGCCAGTACTTCAGAGGGGCCAGGCCACTGCACTGGGTTCTATTCCTAGGGTCACAGGAGTCACAGGGGTACAATAGTACAGAGGGGGAGAGCCCGGGCCCCTTCAGGACAGAGGTGACAGTGAAGGGGTTGGTCAGGGCAGCTGCATCCAGGCTTCCCTCCTTCCCAGGAACACGGCTCCAGTGGTCAGGAGGAGGGGAGACAGCTGTTGTGGGAGGGGTGGCCTGTCACAGAGAACCCAGAGCCACCTGCACATGGTGGCAACAGACCACAGTCCATTTTGCTGAGGAGGAGGCTGAGGTAGGCCCAGCCTCCTGTAGTTCATGTTGGGGAGGTCCAGCACTCCCGTGAGCACTGATGGCAGAAAGGCCAGTGGGAGGGTCCTGGGATGTCAGGACTGGAGGAAGCCCTGGGACCTCCTGTCCACACCACCCTCCGCTGGACAGAGAACCTCAGAGCCAGAGATCGAGCTAGCTTGTCCAGGGACAGAGGGGGACAGGTAGCGAGCTGTGTGGCCATCAAGCCCTGGAGAAGGCAGGTCTTTCGTCTTCCTAGTTGGCCAGGACATGAGTCCCCCTGCACAAGGACTGAGGAAAAGAAAAGTGACATGGCAGCTCAGAGTCACAGAAAATGAGTGACTATGTAGGTGCCTCTCTGGCCCTCCCACGTCCCCTCTTCTGCAACTGCCAGGAGCGTGCAGGGTGGCTCCCCCCACGGGTCGTCCCCTCTCTTCACAAGGTTTCAAAATGGCCCTCCCCTAAGTCCATCTGCCTGGAG
Organism: Ictidomys tridecemlineatus; assembly: GCF_052094955.1. Taxonomy (NCBI): domain Eukaryota; kingdom Metazoa; phylum Chordata; class Mammalia; order Rodentia; family Sciuridae; genus Ictidomys; species Ictidomys tridecemlineatus. The sequence continues at coordinate 56,972 of NW_027521693.1, forward strand.
AACCTGCCATCTGCAGTCCTGGGAAGGGAGCCAGGGACCCTTCTTGGGTAAGAGGGAAACCTCCTGTCTCCCATAACTGCCCCTCGCCACCCCGGAGTGACCCCTCATCTTTGCTACTGTCCTGGGAGCCACTTCTGACTTCACTGCCAAATAGACCAGCCTTGGTCCCTGAATTCTTCAGACACCACCATCTCAAGCCCCGTGCTCCCTGGGAGACCAGCTGTCCTGAGAGTCCCCTGATTCCCACCACAGTGGCAGGAATCCTGGCCCCTCCCAGGCCTGAGAGGCTGGACTCCTCCTCCATTTTATAGGTGCTGCCCCTGGGCAGAGAGGAGGGTGTTTGGAAGGCACAGGGGAGGGTTGGCTGTGCAGGAGGGCAGTAGGCAGTGGTCGGCAGCCACCCAGGGCCAGGGGGTGGGGGCATTGTAAGCTGAGGGGCTCAGGGGGGATTCAGTAGGTGCCTGACCTGGGCTGCCCTGGCCTGGTGGCAGACACCAGCTGGACTGGCTTCTGAGCTCTGAGTATGAGGGAGGACACTGCACGTTGGGAAAGAGGGCCTGAAGGCCCCGGGCACGCCACCCGAGTCTCCCAGACAGACTGGCTCAGCAAGGAGAGGGAAGAGTGGGGCCAGTGGACACGTGGCTCAGACCCAGACAGTGATGGAGTGGAACAGGCCATGGGAACCTTGTCCCCTCTCCACCCCACCTGCTTATTGGGATGAGGCGCTGGAAGGGGACACTGGGGACCCAGCTCCTTTCTCAATGCCCGTGGTCTCTCCTAACTGGGAACAGACACATGCAGGAGGGGCCAGGCTGAGGCCACCACACACCCTTACTCTATGGGCTCCGAGCCACCCAGGCAGGAGCTGTAAGATGGCAGGCCAGACCAGGGCTCCCTGGACGCCTGGTAGGAGCCAGAGTTTCCCGGTGACCTTTACCTCATCAGTACGAGGCAGTGCCAGCCAGGGATGCTGGAGTCTGACAGTTCAAGTGGCTACTGGTCACGCAACCGGGGCACAGCAGAGCCAGAATGCAGACTCGGGCCATCTGAGCCCCAGGTGGGACACTGAGCAGTCTCCTTGGGAAGGTGCCACATGAATTTCCGAGATTAACAGCATTAATTAGAAGCCCTGCATTATTCAGAGTGGATGTTGTTGCTGGGCTCCGAGTTTCAAAGACACTGAGTCAGATGAACCCTCTGCATTCTTCTTCTCTCACAGGACAACCAAAGCCCCTATCTCAGACTGAAGGTGGCATGTCCTCCCAGGGAGCATGTCATTCAGAAGCCACCTCCCCACCAAGGTCACAGAAGGACTGGGGTAGAAAGCCAGCCTAAAATGCCTCCCACCCCCAGAAAGGCAGGAGGGGAGGGCGCATGAGCTGGCACCAGAGCAGAGCTTCAGGCAGCATCCATGGGCTCTACCTGAGGCCTTGGTGGCCCTCCTGCCATTGCTCCTGGTCACTGGGCTGCAGTGAAAGGCTCTCAGGCCATTGTAGTCTTGAAAACCCAACCCCGCCTCCCTACACCACTTCCTAGATTTTAAATGAATGGAAGCCAATGTAGGAAAGCCCATGTGTCCAGGAGAGAGGGAGCCGCAGGTGCATTAGGGGTTCCAGTGGGGGGATCAAGCGGGGCTGGAGTGAAGACCTCTTCCATTGCAGACACACAGACGTGTGCTTCAGCCACAGCGAGTCCCCTCACAGCACGCAGTGCAGTGGCCCTGCTGGAAGTGGACAGACCAGGCCCCAGCAGCCACCCCTAGCCGTGGTCTTTGCATCTGTGAACTTGAGTTTCTGTGTCCTGACAGGAGTTGCCATGAGGGACAGTGTGTCCTCCAAGAGGGCATGGGCAGGCAGCTTGACTGTGCCCCCTGCCCAGGCCAGGATGCCCTTCAGTCACAGGAACTTCCCTACTGGATGTTTAGGTTTCTCCCCAAGGATGCTGGTGTCACTGGGGCTGATGGTGGTGCAGGGCTGGCCTGAGCACCCTGTGCTGTGGCCACCATGGGGCGTGCTCAGGCACCCTGATGACAGGGGCAAAGGGCTTCTCCCCAGGAGAAGGGCACAGGGCTGGGGCTGGAGTCACACAGGCTGCCTACAACTGCCAGCCTGGGTTGTCCTCACTTGGATGTGAGAGTCACCAGGTCCAAGTGGGGACATGAATGGACTATGTGCCCCCTTCCCTGTCACAGCTCAAGATGTTGCTGCTCACTACAGACCTCAGAATGAGTGGTGGGCCTTCGTATGCCACCATCTGTGGCTAAGGTTACAGTAGACAACAGAGGAAGAGGGGAGGGCTGTGAGCTATGTCAGCAGGACGGGGCTGCAGATTCAGAACAGAAAAGTCCTGGGAGGGTGGCATCTGTCCCCAGGGGCCACCGGGTGCCCAGGGTGCTGTAGACTTTCATCTGTGTCCTTTCATGTCCTTTGCAGGAGCCCTGGCCCCCCATGTTGAGCTCCTAGGAGATAGGCTTCTGGAGGAGATGGGGGTTAGCCGAGGCCATGGGGGTGAGGCCCATGTGACGAGATCAGCCTTCCTAGGAAGACTCCAGCAGCTCGCTCCCTCCCCTTCCTGTGGGACACAGCAGAAAGGTACCCTCTGAAAGCCAGGACGGAGCCTTGCCGGGGCCACCCTGCTGGCCTGACCCTAGACTTCAGCCTCCAGAGCATGAGACAGGAGGCCCCAAGGCGGTGGCCAGTCTCATGGATGTGAGTATTGACAGCTTTCTGGAAAGGGACCTGCAAGCTGATCAGGAAGGGTGAAGGAAGAGGACCCTGAAGGCAGAGCTGTGAACCACAGCCCCTCAGGGGCAGTGTGGGCATCCCAGAGGCCACCCATGCTAAGAGGCCAGCTCTCCTGGGGGCTCTGGGGGCACCAGCTGGGTCTGGATGTTCACTAGCAGGTGCCCAGGTGCAGGGCTGGGGGGCTTGGGGGAGGAGTGGTGGGGTCTGCAAGCCATGGCCACGGGGAGGGAGGGGCATGCTACAGGAGGCAGCAGGGAGAGGCCACGGAGGTAACAGGGAGAGGCCATGGAGCCAGCCAGGCTGGCTGCAGTGGAGTTTGTGGCCAGAGAGGACTTCAGTTCCACCATC
>NW_027521694.1:0-60033 GCF_052094955.1 Ictidomys tridecemlineatus
GGTGAAGAAGGAATGTTACAGAGAGAAGAGTTCGGAAATTGGAGTGCAGAAAAATCTTAAAGAGAGAAGAGTTTGGAGACTGTGGTGCAGAAGGACTGTTGCAGAGAGAAGACGTTGGAGGCAGGGGTCCAGATGAATCGTTGCAAAGAGCAGAGTTTGCAGACTGGGGTTCAGAAGGACTGCTGCAGAGAACAGATGTTGGAGACAGGGGTTCAGAAAAACTGTTGCAGAGAGCAGATTTTAGAGGCTGGGGTGCAGAAGGACTATTAAATAGTGCAGAGGTTGGAGACTGAGGTGCAGAAGGACTGTTACAGAGATCGGAGATGGAGACTGGGGTGCAGAAGGACTATTACAGAGAGCAGAGGTTGAAGACTTGGGTTCAGATGAATCTTACAGAGAGCAGAGTTTGGAGACTGGGGTGCAAAACAACTATTGCAGAGAGCAGATGTTGCAGACTGGGGTGGAGAAGAATCGATGCAGAGAGAAGAGGTTTGAGACTGGGGTGCAGAAGGCCTTTTACAGAGAGCAGAGGTTGTAGACTGTTGTGCAGAAGGACTGTTACAGAGTGCAGAGTTTAAAGACTGGGTTGCAGAGGGATATTACAGAGAGCAGAGTTGGGAGACTGAGGAGCAGAAGGACTGTTACAGAGAGCAGAGGTTCTTGTCTTGGGTGCATAAGGACTGTTACACGGAGCAGAGGTTAAAGACTGGGGTGCAGAAGAACTGTTGTAGAGAGCTTAATTCGGAGAATATGCTGCAGAAGGACTGTTGCAGAGAGCAGAGTTTAGAGACTGAGGTTTGGAAGTCCTACTACAGAGAGCAGAGTTTGGAGACTTGGATGGAGAAGGACTGTTACAGAGAACAGAGGTTGGATACAGGGGTACAGAAGGATCTTACAGAGAGCAGAATTTGGAAACGGTGGTGCAGAAGCAGTGTTGCAGACATCAGAGGTTGGAGACTGGGGTGCAGGAGGATCGTTGCAGAGAGCAGATTTTGGAGACTTGGGTGCAGAAGGCCTGCTACAGAGAGAAGACTTAGGAGACTGGATTTATACATGTAGATGGTGGAGACTGAGGTGCAGGTGGACTGTTACATAGAGCAATGTTTGGAACCTCGGGTGCAGACTGTTACAGAGAGTAGAGTTTGGAGACTGAGGTGCAGATGAATCGTTGCTTATAGCAGAGATTGGAGACTGAGGTGCAAAAGGACTGTTGCAGAGAGCAGAGGTTGGAGACTGAGGTGCAAAAGGACTATTAAAGAGAGTAGAGGTTGGAGATTGGGGTGCAAAAGGCCTGTTACAGAGAGCAGAGGTCAGAGACTAGGGTGCAGTAGAACTGTTACAGAGAGCAGAGTTTATAGACAAGGTTGCACAAGGATCTTACAGAGAGCAGAGTTTGTAGACCAAGGTGCAAGAGGACTGTTACAGAGAACAGAGTTTGGAGAAGGGGTGCAGAAGGACTGTTACAGAGGGCAGAGTTTACAGACTAGGTTGCAGAAGGATCTTAGAGAGAGCAGATGTTGGAGACTGAGCTGCAGAAGAACTGTTACATAGAGCAGAGGTTGGAGACTGGGGTGCAGAAGAACTGTCGCAGAGAGCAGAGGATGGAGACTGAGGTCCAGAAGGAATGTTGCAGAGAGCAGAGGTTGTAAACTGTGGTGCAGAAGGAATGATACAGAAAGGAGAGGTTGAAGACTGGGGTGCAGAATGACTGTTACAGAGAGCAGAGGTTTGGGACTGAAATACAGAAGGTATGGTACAGATAGCAGAGGTTGGAGACTAGGGAGCATATGGACTGTTACAGAGAGCAGAGGTTGGAGACTGGGGAGCAGCAGAACTGTTACAGAGAGCAGAGGTTGGAGTCTCTACAACAGTTTTGCAGAGAGCAGAGGTTGGAGACTGAGGACTGATACAGAAAGCGGAGGTTGGAGTCTGGGGAGGATAAGGAATGTTACAGGGAGCAGATTTGAAAACTGGGGTGCAGAAGGATCTTACAGAGATCAGAGTTTGAAGTCTGCGGTTCAGAAGTACTGTTACAGAGAGTAGATTTTGGAGACTGAGGTGCAGTAGGACTGTTACAAAAAGCAGAGTTGGGAGACTGAAGTCCACAAGGATTGTTGCAGAGAGCATAGTTTTCAGACTGAGCTTCAGGTAGACTGTTGCAGACTTCAGATGTTGAAGACTGGGGTGCAGAAGGACTTTTGGAGAGAGCACACGTTTGAGAGTAGGGTGCAAAAGGATCATTTCAGAGAGCAGAGGTTGGAGACTGGGGTGCAGTAGAACTCCTATAGAGAGCAGAGTTTTCAGACAAGGTTGCACAAGGATCTTACAGAGAGCAGAGCTGTAGACAGATGTGCAGCAGGACTGTTACAGAGAGCAGAGGTTCGAGACTGGGGTGAAGAAGGATCGTTGTGGAGAACAGAGTTTTCAGACTGAGGTGCAGAAGGACTTTTGCAGAGAGAAGAAGTTGGAGACTGAGGTGCAGAAGGATCGTTGCAGAGAGCAGAGTTTTCAGACTGAGGTGCAGAAGGACTGTTACAGAGAGCAGATGTGAAAGACTGGGGTGTACAAGTACTGTTGCAGAGAGTAGCAGTTGGAGAATGGCGTCAAGAAGGACTGTTGCTGAGAGCAGAGTTTGGAAACTGGGGTGGAGAAAAACTGCTGCAGAGAGTAGAGGTTAGAGACTGAGGGGCAGAAGGACTGTTACAGAGAGCAGACGTTGGAGACTGGGGTGCAGAAGGACTTATACAGAAAGCAGACGTTGGTGACCTGGGTGCAGAAGGACTGTTGCAGAGAGCAGAGGTTGGAGACTGAGGTGAAGAAGGACTGTTGCAGAGAGCAGATGTTAGAGACTGGGGTGCAGAAGGACTGTTGCAGAGAGCAGAGATTGCAGACTGGGGTGAAGAAGGACTATTGCAGAGAGCAGAGGTTGCAGACTGAGGTATAGAAGGACTGTTACAGAGAGCAGAGTTTGGAGAATGTTGGGCAGAAGGACTGATACAGAAAGCAGAGGTTGGAGACTGGGCTTCAGAAGGACCCTTACAGAGAACAGAGGTTGTAGACTGCAGTACAGAAGAACTGTGACAGAGAGCAGAGGTTGGAGACTGGGGAGCAGAATAATTGTTGTAGAGAACAGAGGTTGGAGACTGGGGTGCAGAAGGACCATTGCAGAAAGCAGAGGTTGGAGATTGGGGCACAGAAGTGCTGTTGCAGAGAGAAGAGGTTGGTGTCTGAGGTGCAGAAGGACTGTTATAGAGAGCAGAGGTTCGAGACCGGGGTGCAGAAGGACTGATACAGAAAGGAGAGTTTGGAAACTGGGGTGCAGATTGACCAGTACAGAGGGCAGAGGTTGGAGACTGCAGTATAGAAGTACTGTTACAGAGAGCAGAGGTTGGAGATTGCGGTGGAAAAGGACTGTTACAGAGAGCATATTTTGGAGACTGGGGTGAGGAAGGACTGTTGCAGAGAGAAGAGGTTGAAGACTGGGTTGCAGAAGGACAGCTGCAGAGAGCAGAGGTTGCAGAATGAGGTGCAGAAGAACTGTTACAGAGAGAAGAGTTTGGAGACTGTGGTGAAGAAAGTATGATACAGAAAGCAGAGGTTGGAGACTGGGGTTCAGAAGGACTCTTACGGAGAACAGAGGTTGAAGACTGTGGTACAGAAGAACTGTTGTAGAGAACAGGTTGGAGACTGGGGTGCAGAAGGAATGTTACAGAGAGCAGAGGTTGGAAAGTGGAGTGCAGAGGGATCTTACAGAGAGCAAAGTTTGGAGACTGGAGTGCAGAATGAATTTTGCAGAGAGCAGACGTTGGATACTGGGGTGAAAAAGGATCATTGCAGAGAGTAGATTATGGAGACTGGGGTATAGAAGGACTGTTCTAGAGAGCAGAGGTTGGAGACTGTGGTGCAGAAGGACTCTAGCAGAGAGCAGTTGTTTAAGACTGATGTGCAGAAAAATTCATACAGAAAGCAGTGTTTGGAGACTGGGGTGCAGGACTGATTCTGAGAGCAAAGGTTTGAGACTTGGGTGCAGAAGGACTGTTAAAGAGAGTAGAGTTTAGAGACTTGAATGCAGAAGGCCTGTTATAGAGAGGAGAGGTTGTAGACTGGGGTACAGAAGGCCTCTTACTGAGAACAGAGGTTGGAGACTGATGTGCAGAAGTACTGTTACAGAGAGCAGAGTTTGGAGACTGGGGTGCAGAAAGACTGTTGCAGAGTGCAGTGTTTGGAGACTGGGGTGCAGAAGGACTGTTGCAGAGAGCAGAGGTTGAAGTGTGGTGTGCAGAAAGACGGATACAGAAAGCAGAGTTTGTAGACTTTGTTGCAGAAAGACTGATACAGAAAGCAGAGGTTGGAGATGGGTGCAGAAGGATTCTTGCAGAGAACAGAGGTTTGAGACAGCGGTGCAGAAGGACTGTTACAGAGAGCAGAGGTTAGAGACTGGGGTGCACAATAAATATTGTAGAGGAAAGAGGTTGGAGACTCTGGTGCTGAAGGACCATTGCAGAAAGCATATGTTGGAGACTGGGTTCCAGAAGGATCTTACAGAGAGCAGAATTTTGACACTGAGGTGCAGAAGGACTGTTGCAGAGAGCAGAGGTTGGAGTCTGAGGTGCAGAAGTACTGTTACAGAGAGCAGAGGTTGGTGACTTCGGTGTAAAAGTACTCTTGCAGAGAGTAGATTTTAAAGACTGAGGTGAGGAAGGACTGAAGCAGAGAGCAGAGGTTGAAGACTGGGGTGCAGAAGGACTGTTGCAGAGAGCAGATGTAGCAGAGCGAGGTGCGGAAGGACTGTTACAGAGAGCAGAGATTGGAGACTGTGGTGCAGAAGGACTGATACAGAAAGAAGAGGTTGGAGACTGGGGTGCAGAAGGACCCTAACAGAGAACAGAGGTTGAAGGCTGCGGTACAGAAGAACTGTTGTAGAGAACAAGGTTGGAGAATGGGGTTCAGAGGAACCATTGCAGAGAGCAAACTTTGGAGACTGGGGTGCAGAAGGAATGTTACAGAGAGCAGAGTTTGAAACTGGGGTGCACAAGTATCTTACAGAGAGAAAATTTGGAGACTGGGGTGCAGAAGGTTTGTTGCAGAGAGCAGACGTTGGAGACGGGGGTGAAGAAGGATTGTTGCAGAGAGTAGATTATGGAGACTGGGTTATAGAAGGACTTTTCTAGAAAACAGAGGTTGGAGACTGGGGTGCAGAAAGACTGTTTCAGAGAGCAGTTGTTGAAGACTGAGATCCAGAAAAACTGTTACAGAGAGCATGTTTGGAGACTAAGGTGCAGGATTGATACTGAGATCAGAGTTTGAATACTGGGTTGCTGAAGGATCTTACAGAGAGCAGAGTTTGGAGACTGAGTTGCAGAAGGTCTGCTCCAGAGAGCAAAGGTTGGAGATTGGGGTGAAGAAGGACTGTTAAAGAGAGCAGAGTTCAGAGACTTGGGTGCAGAAAGCCCGTTACAGAGAGCAGAGGATGGAGACTGAGGTGCAGAAGGACTGTTTCAGAGATAGATGTTGAATACTGAGGTGCAAAAAGACCATTGCAGAGAGCAGATGTTGGAGACTGAGGTGAAGAAGGACTGTTGCGGAGTGCAGAGGTTTGAGACTTGGGTGTAAAAGGACTGTTGCAGTGAGCACAGGTTGGGGATTGGGGTGCCAAAGGACCTTTACAGAGAGCAGAAATTGGAGACTGAGGTGCAGATGTCCTGTTACAGAGAACAGAGGTTGGAGACTTGAGTGCAGAAGGACTGATAGAAAAAGCAGTGGTTGGAGACTGGGGTTCAGAAGACAGTAACAAAGAGAAGAGTTTGGAAATTGCAGTACAGAGGAACTGTTACAGAGAGCAGAGATTGGAGACTGGGGTGGAGAAGAACTGTTGCAGAGATCTGATGTTGGAGACTGGGGTGCAGAAGGACTGTTGTAGAGAGTAGGTTGGAGACTGGGGTGCAGAAGGACTTTTGCAGAGAGTAGGGTTTGGAGATTGGGGTGCAGAAGACTGAGGTGAAGAAGGACTGTTGGAGACATCAGAGTTTGTAGTCAGGGGGTGCAGAAGGACCGTTGCAGAGAGAAGAGGTTGGATACTGAGGTGCAGAAGGATTGTTACAGAGAGCAGAGGTTGGAGACAGGGGTGGAGAAGGACTGTTTTAGAGAGCATAGTTTGGAGACTTAGGTGCAGAAGGACCGTTGCTGAGAGAAGCGGTTGGAGACTGACGTGAAGAAGGATTGTTATAGAAAGAAGAGTTTGGAGACTGAGGTGCTGAAGAACGGTTACAGAGAGCAGAGGTTAGAGACTGGGGTGCAGATGGATCTTACAGAGAGCAGAGTTTGGAGACTGGGGTTCAGAAGGACTGTTATAGAAAGCAGAGATTGGAGACTTGGGTGCAAACGGACTGTTGTAGAGAGAAGAGGTTGAAGCTGAGGTACAGAAGGACTGTTACAGAGAGCAGAGTTTGGAGACTGGGGTGCAGAAGGACTGATATAAAAAGCAGAGTTTGGACACTGTGGTGCAGAAGGACTTTTACAGAGAGCAGAGGTTGCACACTGGGGTGCAGAAGAACTATTGCAGACAACAGAGTTTGGAGACTGAGGTGTAGAAAGACCGTTGCAGAGAGCAGAGGTTGGAGACTGATGAGCAGAAGCATGTTCAAGAGAGCAGATGTTGGACACTGGGGTGCAGAAGAACTGTTGCAGAGTTCAGATGTTGGAGACTGTGGTGTAGAAGGATTGTTGAAGAAAGAATAGGTTGGATACTGGGGTGCTGAAGGCCTGTTACATAGAGCTGAGTTTGTAGACTGGGGTGCAGGAGGCCTGTTACAGAGAGCAGAGTTTGGACACTGGGGAGCTGGTGGACTGTTACAGAGAGCAGAGTTAGGATACTGGGTTGCAGAAGGATCTTATATAGAGCAGAGTTTGGAGACTGAGGTGCAGTAGGACTGTTACAGAGAGCAGAGGTTGGAGACTGGGGTGCAGAAGAATCTTATATAGAGCAGAGTTTTCAGACTGAGATGAAGAAGGACTGTTGAGAGTGCAGACATTAAAGACTGGGTTGCAGAAGGACTGTTGCAGTGAGGAGATGTTGGAGGCTGGAGTGCAGAAGGACTCTTACAGAGAGCAGAGGTTGGAGACTGAGGTGCAGAAAGACAGTTACAGACAGTAGATTTTAGAGACAGCGGTGTAGAAGGACTGTTGCAGAGAGCAGATGTTGGAGACTGGGCTGTAAAAGGACTGTTGCAGAGAGCAGAGGTTGGGGACTGGGATGAAGAAGGACTGTTGCAGAGAGCAGAGTTTGGAGACTGATGTGCAGAAGGACTGTTTCAAAGAGTAGAGTTATGAGACTGGGGTAAGGAAGCAGTGATACAGAAAGGAGACTTTGGAAACTGGGGTGCATAAGGACCGTTACAGAGAGCAGAGGTTGGAGACTGCAGTACAGAAGGACTGTTACAGACAGCAAATGTTAAAAACTCGGGAGTAGAAGTACTGTTGCAGAGGACAGACGTTGGAGACTGGGGTGCCGTAGGACACTTGCTGAAAGCAGAGGGTAAAGACTGGAGTGGAGACGGAATGTTACAGTGAGCAGAGTTTGGAAACTGGAGTGCAGAAGGATCTTACAGATAGCAGAGTTTGGAGACTGGTGTGCAGAAGGACTGTTACAGAGAGCAGAGTTTGTAGACTAGGTTGGAGAAGGTTCCTACAGAGAGAAGAGGTTGAAGAATGAGGTGCAGAAGAAGTGTTACAGAGAGTAGAGGTTTGAGACTGAAGTGCAGAAGGAACTTTGCAGAGTACAGAGTTTTGAGACTGAGGTGAAGAAGGATTGGTACAGAGAGCAGAGGTTTGAGACTGGGTTGCAGAAAGAGTGGTGCAGAGAGCATAGGTTGGAGACTGGGGTGAAGAAGGAATGTTGCAGAGAGTAGACTTTGGAAACTGTGGTGCAGAAGGACTCTTACAGAGAGCAGAGGTTGGAGACAGGGGTGCAGAAGGATCTTACAGAGAGCACAATTTGGAGACTGAGGTACAGAAGGACTCTTGCAGAGATCAGAAGTTGTAGACTGGGGTTCAGTAGGATCATTGCAAAGAGCAGAGGTTGGAGACTGGCATGGAGAAGGTCCACTATAGAGAGCAGAGTTTTGAGACTGGCGTGCAGAAGGCCTGTTACAGAGAGGAGAGGTTGGAGACTGGGGTTCAGAAGGACTTTTACAGAGAGCACAGTTTGGAGACTGTTTTGCTGAAGGAACCTACAGAGAGCAGAGTTTGGAGAATGAGGTGCATGTGGACTGTTACAGAGAGCAGTGGTTGGAGACTGGGGTGCAGAAGAATCTGGAGAGCAGAGCTTTCAGCCTGAGGTGCAGAAGTACTGTTACAGAGAGCAGAGGTTGGAGACTGAGGTGTATAAATACTGTTACAGAGAGCTGAGTTTATACACTGAGGAGCAAAAGCACTGTTACAGAAAGCAGAGGTTGGAAATTGGGGTGCAGAAGGACTGTTACAGAGAGTAGAGGTTGGAGACTGCGGTATAAAAGGACTGTTACAGAGAGCAGAGTTTGGAGACTGGAGTGCAGAAGGACTGTTACAGAAAGCACACGTTGGAGACTGAGGTGTAGAAGGATAGATACAGAGAGCAGAGGTTGGAGACTGGGGTTCAGAAGGACTGATTAAAAAAGCAGAGGTTGGAGACTGGGTTCTAAAAAGACCTTTACAGAGAACAGAGTTTGGAGACTGCGGTACATAATGAGTATTACAGAGAGCAGATGTTGGAGACTGGGGAACAGAAGGAGTGTTACAGAGGAAAGACGTTGGAGACTGGGGTGCCAGAGGACCCTTGCAGAAAGCAGAGGTTGGAGACTGCAGTGGAGAAAGAATGTTAGAGAGAGCAGATTTTGGAAACTGGAGACCAGAAAAATCTTACATAGAGCAGATTTTGGAGACTGTGGTGCAGAAGTACTGTTGTAGAAAACAGACGTTGGAGACTGGGGTCCAGAACGATCCTTGCAGAGAGCAGAGTTTGGAGACTGGGGTTTAGAAGGACTGTTGCAGAGAGCAGATTTTGGAGACTGGGTTGCAGAAGGACTGTTGCAGAGAGAAGAGGTTGGAGACTGGAGTGCAGAAGGACTGTTGTAGAAGCAAAGGTTGGAGACTGAGGTGCAGAAGGACTGTTAAAGAGAGCAGTGGTAGGAGACTGGAGAGCAGAAGGACTGTTGCCGAAAGCAGAGGTTTGAGACTGAGGTGCAGAAGGACTCGTAGAGAGAGAAGATTTTGGAGACTGGGGTGCAAAAGGACTGATGCAGAAAGCAGAGATTGGATTATAGGGTACAGAAAGACAGTTACAGAGAGCAGAGGTTAGAGACTTCAGTACAGAAGGACTGTTGCAGAGATCAGAGTTTGGAGACTGGGGTGCAGAAGGACTGTTGCAGAGAGTAGATGTTGGAGACTGAGGTGCAGAAGTCCTTTTACATAGAGCAGAAGTTGGAGACTGGGGTGCAGAAGGATCGTTGCAAGGAGCAGAGCTTAAAGACAGGGGTGCAGAAGGATCTTAAAGAGAGAAGAAGTTGGAGACTGAGGTGCAGATGAGTTCTGCAGAGATCAGAGGTTGGAGACTGGCGTGCAGTAGGATCATTGCAGAGAGCAGAGGTTTGATACTGGTGTGCAGAAGGATTGTTGCAGAGAGCAGAGGTTGGAGACTGGGGTGCAGAAGGCCTGCTACCGAGAGCAGAGTTTGGAGACTCGCCCCCAGAATGCCTGTTACAGAGAGGAGAGGTTGGAGACTGTGGTGCAGAAGGACTGTTATAGAGAGCAGAGTTTAGAGACTGGGTTGCTGAAAGATCTTACCGAGAGCAGAGGTTGGAGACTGAGGTGCAGGTGGACTGTTACAGAGAGTAGTGGTTGGAGACTGGGTTGCTGAAGGATCTTACAGAGAGCAAAAGTTGGAGACTGAGGTGTAGAAAAACTGTTACAGAGAGCAGAGTTTGTAGACTGAGGTGCAGACTGTTACTGTAAGCAGAGGTTGGAAATTGGGGAGCAGTAGGACCGTTACAGAGACCAGGATTTGGAGGCTGCGGTATAGAAAAACTGTTACAGAGAGCAGAGATTGGAGACTGGGCTGCAGAAGAAATGCTACGGAGAGAACAGGTTTGAGACTGAGGTGTAGAAATATATATACAGAGAACAGAGGTTTGAGAGTGGGCTTCAGAAGTGCTGATACAGAAGCAGAGTTTGGAGACTGGGTCGCAGAAGGACCTTTACGGAGAGCAGAGGGTGGAGACTGCGTTTCAGAAAGACTGTTTCAGAGAGCATATGTTGGAGACTGGGGAGCAGAAGACTGTTGCAGAGGACAGAGTTTGGAGACTGGGGTGCCGCAGGACACTTGCAGAAATCAGAGGTTAAAGACTGAATTGTAGAAGGAATGTTACAGAGTGTAGAGTTTGGAAACTGGAGTGCAGAAGAATCTTACAGAGAGCAGAGTTTGGAGACTGTGGTGCAGAATGACTGTTGCAGAGAGCAGAGGTTTTGAGACTGGGGTGCAGTAAGACGGTTACTGAAAGCACAGGTTGGAGACTGGGGTGCAGAAGGATAGATACAGAGCACAGAGATTGGAGACTGCGGTTCAGAAGGACTGATATAAAAAGTAGAGTTTAAAGACTGGGCTGCAGAAGGACCGTTACAGAGAGCAGAGGTTGGAGACTTCGGTACAGAAGGACTGTTACAGAGAGCAGATGTTGGAGACTGGGGTGCCACAGGACCTTTGAAGAAAGCAGAGGTTACAGACTGCGGTGGAGAAGGAATGTTAGAGACAGCAGATTTTGGACACTGGCGTGCAGAAAGATCTTCAGAGAGCAGAGGTTGGAAACCTGTGGTGCAGAAGAAGTGTTGCAGAGAGAACACGTTGGAGCCTTGGTTCCAGAAGAATCGTTGCACGAAACAGAATTTGGAGACTGAAGTTAGAAGGACTGTTGCTGAGAGCAGATGTTGGAGAATGGGGTGCAAAGGACTTTTGCAGAGAGCAGAGGTTGGAGAATGGGGTGCAAAAGACTGTTGCAGAGAGCAGAGGTGAAGACTGAGGTGCAGAAGGACTGTTATGGAGAGCAGAAGTTGGAGACTGGGGTGAAGAAGGACGGTTACAGAGAGCAGAGGTTGGAGACTGGGGTGCAGTAGGAAGGTTAAAGGGAGCAGAGGTTGGAGACTGGGTGCAGAAGGACTGTTGCAGAGAGCAGAGGTTGTCGACTGTGGTGCAAAAGGACTGTTTCAGAGAGCAGAGGTTTGCTACTTGTGTGGAGAAGAATCGTTTCAGAGAGAAGAATTTGGAGACTTGGGTGAGATGGTCTGTTACAGAGAGCACTGCTTGGAGACTGGGTTGATGAAGGATCTTACATAGAGCAGAGGTTGAAGACTGAGGTGCAAGGAGACTGTTACTGAGAGCAGTGGTTGGAGACTGGGGTACAGAAGGATCGTGCAGAGAGCAGAATTTTCAGACTGAGGTGCAGAAAAAACTGTTGCAGAAATCAGAGGTTGTATATTGGGGTGCAGTAGCATCATTGCAGAGAGCAGAGGTTGGAGACTGGGGTGTAGAAGGCCCGTTACAGAGAGCAGAGTTTGGAGACTGCAGTATAGAAGGACTGTTACACAGAGCAGAGTTGGAGACTGTTGTGCAGAAGGACGGTTACAGAGTGCAGAGTTTAAAGAGTGGGTTGCAGAAGGATCTTACAGGGAGCAGAATTGGGAGACTGAGGTGCAAAAGTATTTTACAGACAGCAGAGGTAGGAGACGCGGTGCAGAAGGTTCGTTGCTGACAGCAGAGATTTTAGACTGAGGTGCAGAAGGACTGTTGCAGAGAGCAGATTTTGGAGACTGGTGTGCAGAAGACTGTTGCAGAGAGCAGAGTTTGGACACTGGTGTGAAGAAAGACTGTTACAGAGAGCAGAGTTTGGAGACTGGGTTTTAGAAGGATCCTACAGAGAGCAGAGTTTGGAGACTGAGTGCAGAAAGACTGTTACAGAGAAGTAGCGGTTAGACACTGAGGTGCAATAGGACCCTTCAGAGAAGAGAGTTTGGAGACTAAGGTGCAGAAGGATTGTTACAGAGAGCAGGATTTGGAAAATGGGTGCAGAAGGTCTGTTGCATAGAGCAGATGTGGAAGACTGGGGTGCAGAAGGACTGTTGCAGACAGCAGAGGTTGGAGACTGGGGTGCAGGACTGTTGCTGAGAGCAGAGGTTGGAGACTGAGGTGCAGAAGGACTCTTAGAGAGAGCAGATGTTGGAGACTGGGGTGCAGGAGGACTGATGCAGAAAGCAGAGATTGGATTCTGGGGTGCAGAAAGACCGTTACAGAGAGCAGAGTTTTGAGACTGCAGTACAGAAGGACTGTTGCAGAGATCAGAGTTTGGAGACTGGGGTGCAGAAGGACTGTTGCAGAGAGTAGATGTTGGAGACTGAGGTGCAGAAGTCCAGTTACATAGAGCAGAGGTTGGAGACTGGGGTGCAGGAGGATCGTTGCAAAAAGCAGACCTTTGAGACAGGAGTGCAGAAGGATCTTACAGAGGGAAGAAATTGGAGACTGAGGTGCAGAAGGAGTGTTGCAGAGATCAGAGATTGGAGACTGGCGTGTAGTAGGATCATTGCAGAGAGCATAGGTTGGAGTTTCGTGTGCACAAGGATCATTGCAGAAAGCAGAGTTTGGAGACTTGGGTGCAGAAGGCCTGCTACAGAGAGCAGAGTTTGGAGACTGGCGTGCAGAAGGCCTGTTACAGAGAGGAGAGCTTGGATACTTGGGTGCAGAAGGACTGTTATAGAGAGCAGAGTTTAGAGACTGGGTTACTGAAGGATCTTACAGAGGGCAGAGGTTGGAGACTGAGGTGCAGGTGGACTGTTACAGAGAGTAATGGTTGGAGACTGGGGTGCAGCGGATCATGCAGAGAGCAGAGGATTCAGACTGAGGTTCAGAAGGACGGTTACAGAGAGCAGAGGTTGGAGACTGAGTTGGAGAAGGACTGTTACAGAGAGAAGAGTTTGAAGACTCAGGTGCAGAAGGACTGCTACAGGTAGCAGAGTTTGGAAATTGGGGTGCAGAAGGACCGTTAAAGAGAGCAGAGTTTGGAGACTGCGGGATAGGAATGTTACCGAGAGCAGAGGTTGGAGACTGGGGTGCAGGAGAACTGATGCAGAAAGCAGAGATTGGATTCTGGGGTGCAGAAAAACCGTTACAGAGAGCAGATGTTGGAGACTGCAGTACAAAAGGACTGTTGCAGAGAGCAAAGTTTGGAGACTGGTGTGCAGAAGGACTCTTACATAGAGCACAGGTTGGAGACTGAGGTGCAGCAGGATAGATACAGAGAACAGAGTTGTGAGACGGGGTTAAAATTGACTGATACAGAAAAAAGAGGTTGGAGACTGGGGTGTAGAAGAACTGTTACAGAGAGCATATCTCGGAGACTGAGGAGCTGAAAGACTGTTGCAGAGGACAGAGGTTGGAGACTGGGGTGGAGATGGAATATTACAAAGAGCAGAGTTTGGAAACTGGAGTGCAGAAGGATCTTAAAAAGAGCAGAGGTTGGAGACTGTGGTGCAGAAGGACTGTTGCAGAGAATAGAAATTGGATACTGGGGTCCAGAAGGATCGTTGCAGAGAGCAGAGTTTAGAGACTTGGGTGCAGGATTGTTGCAGAGAGCAGATGTTGGAGACTGGGGTGGAAAAGGACAGTTGCAGAGAGCAGCATTTGGAGACTGGGGTTCAGAAGGACTGTAACAGAGAGTAGATTTTGGAGATTGGGGTTCACATGGATCTTACAGAGAGCAGAGTTTGGAGACTGGGGTGCAAATGGACTGTTGCAGAGAGCAGATGTTGGAGACTTGTGTGGAGAAGAATCATTGCAGAGAGAAGAGGTTGGAGTCTGGGGTGCAGAAGGCCTTTTACAGAGAGCAGAGTTTGGAGACTGGGTTGCAGATGTCCTGTTACAGAGAGCAGAGGTTGGAGACTGTGTGCAGAAAGACTGTTACAGAGTGCAGAGTTTGAAGATTGTGTAGCAGAAGGATTATAAAGAGAGCAGAGTTGGGAGACTGAGGTGAAGAAGGACTGTTACAGAGAGCAATAATAGAAGACTGGGGTGCAGAAGGGTCGTTGCAGAGAGCAGAGTTTTCAGATTGAGGTGCAGAAGAACTGTTGCAGAGAGCAGATGTTGGAGACTGGGATGCAGAAGGTCTGTTGCAGAGAGCAGATGTTGGTAACTAGGGTGCAGAAGAACTGTTGTAGAGAGCAGAGGTTGGAGACTGGGTTGCAGAAGGACTGTTGCAGAGATCAGAGTTTTGAGACTGGGGTGCAGTAGGATCATTGTAGAGAGCAGAGGTTGGAGACTGGGGTGCAGAAGAATCGTGCAGAGAGCAAGGTGTCAGACTGAGGTGCTGAAGGACTGTTACAGAGAGCAGAGGTTGGAGACTGAGGTGTAGAACGACTGTTACAGAGAGCAGAGTTTGGAGACTGAGGTGCAAAAGTACTGTTACAGAAAGCAGAGGTTGGAAATTGGGGTGCAGAACGACTGCTACACAGACCAGAGTTTGGAGACTGCGGTATAGAAAAAGTGTTACAGAGAGCAGAGGTTGGAGACTGGGGTGCAGTTTGACTGTTACAGAGAGAAGTGGTTGAAGATTGGGGTGGAGAAGGATCGTGCAGAGAGCAGAGGTGTCAGACTGAGGTTCCAAAAGACTGTTACAGAGAGCAGAGGTTCAAGACTGACGTGTTGAAGAACTATTAGAGAGAGCAGAGTTTGGAGACTGAGGATCAGAAACACCGTTACAGAAAGCATAGGTTGGAAATTGGGTTGCAGAAGACCGTTACAGAGACCAGAGTTTGGAGACTGCGGTATCGAAAAACTGTTACAGAGAGCAGAGGTTAGAGACTGCGGTGCAGAAAGAATGTTACAGAGAGCACAGGTTGGAGACTGCTGTAGAGAAGAACTGTTACAGGAGAAGATGTTGGAGACTGGGGAGCAGAAGGACTGTTGAAGAGGACAGAGCTTGAAAACTGGTGTGCCGCAGGACACTTGCAGAAAGCAGAGGTTAAAAACTGGGGTGGAGAAGGAATTTTACAGAGAGCAGAGTTTGGAATCTGGAGTGCAGAAAGATCTTACAGAGAGCAGAGGGTGGAGACTGTGGTGCAGAAGGACTGTTAACGAGAGCAGATGTTGAAGACTACAGTGCAGAAGGACTATTTTAGAGAGAAGAGGTTGAAGACTGGGGTGGAGAAAGACTGTTGCAGAGAGCAGAGGTTGTAGACTGGAGTGAAGAAGGACTGTTGCAGAGAGGAGAGGTTGGACACTGAGGTGCAGAAGTCCTGTTACAAAGAGCAGAGGTTCGAGACTGATGTGCAGGAAAATTGTTACAGAGAACAGAATTTGGAGACTGGGGTGCATAAGGACTGTTGCAGAGAGCAGAGGTTGGAGACTGGGGATTGCAGAAGCACTGTTTCAGAGAGCAGAGGTTTGAGACTGGGTTGCAGAAGGACTGTTGCCGAGAGCAGAGGTTGGAGACTGAGGTGCAGAAGGACTCTTAGAGACAGCAGAATTTAGAGACTGCAGTGCAGAAAAACTAATACAGAAAGCAGAGATTAGAGTCTGCGGTGCAGAAAGACCGTTACAGAGAGCAGAAGTTGGAGACTGCAGTACAGAAAGACTGTTGCAGAGAGCAGTGTTTGGAGACTGGGGTTCAGAAGGACTGTTGCAGAGAGCAGAGATTTATGACTGAGGTGCAGAAGTTCTTTTACATGGAGAAGAGTTTGGAGACTGGGGTGCAGAAGGATCGATGCAAGGAACAGAGCTTGGAGACGGGGGTTCAGAAGGATCTTACAGAGAGCAGAAGTTGGAGACTGAGGTGCAGAAGGACTTTTGCAGAAATCAGAGGTTGGAGACTGGGGTGCAGTAGGATCATTGCAGAGAGCAGTGGTTGGAGACTGGGGTGCAGAAATATCATTGCAGAGAGCAGAGTTAGGTGACTGACATGCAGAAGGCCTGTTACAGAGAGCAGCTGTTGGAGACTGGGTGCAGGAGGACTGTTACAAAGAGCAGAGTTTGAAGACTGGGTTGCTTTAGGATCTAACAGAGAGCACAGGTTGGAGACTGAGGTGCAGGTGGAGTGTTACAGAGAGCAGTGTTTAGATACTGGGGTGCAGAAGGATTGTGCAGAGAGCAGAGTTTTCAGACTAAGGTGCAGAAGGACTGTTACAGAGAGCAGAGGTTGGAGACTGAGGTGTAGAAGGACTGTTACAGAGAGCAGAGTTTGGAAACTCAAGTGCAGAAGGACTGTTACAGGAAGCAGAGTTTTGAAATTGGGGTGCAGAAGGACTGTTACAGAGAGCAGAGGATGGAGACTGAGGTGCAGAAGGACTCTTACATAGAAAACAGGTTTAAGAATGAGGTGCAGAAGGATAGATACAGAGAATAGAGTTTGGAGACTGGGGTTCAGACAGACTGATACAGAAAGCAGAGGTTGGAGACTGGGGTGTAGAAGGACCATTACAAAGAGCAGAGGTTGGAGACTGCGGTACAGAAGGATTGTTACGTAGAGCTGATCTCGGAATCTGGGGAGCACAAGGACTGTTGCAGAGAGCAGATGTTGGTAACTGGGGTGCAGAAGGACTGTTGTAGAGAACAGAGTTTGGAGACTGACATGCGTAAGTCCTGTTACAGAGAGCAGAGGTTGGAGACTTGGGTGCAGAAAGACTCTTACAGAGAGCTGAGTTTGGATACAGGGCTGCAGAAGCATCTTACAGAGGTCAAAATTTGGCGACTGAGGTGCTGAAGGACTGTTGCAGATACTAGAGTTTGGAGATTGAGGTGCAAAGGCCTGCTACAGAGAGCAGAGGTTGGAGATTGGGGTGCTGAAAAACTGTTACAGAGAGCAGAGTTTTTAGACAAGGTTGCACAAGGATCTTACAGAGAGCAGTGTTTGTAGACCAAGGTGCAGCAGGACTTTTGCAGAGAGCAGAGGTTGGAGACTAAGGTGAAGAAAAATCGTTGCAGAGATCCGAGTATTCAGACTGAGGTGTAGAAGGACTTTTGCAGAGAGCACATGTTGGAGACTGGGGTGCAGAAGTACTGTTGCAGAGAGCACAGGTTTGAGACAGGGGTGCAGAAGGATTGTTGCAGAGAGCAGAGGTTGGAGACTGGGGTGCAGAAGGATTGTTAAAGAGAACAGACATTGGAGACTGGGGTGCAGTAGGCCTGTTTCAAAGAGCAGAGTTTGGAGCAGGGGTGCAGAAGTACTTTTACAGTGAGTAGAGTTTGGAGAATGAGGTGCAGAAGGACCGTTGCATAGAGCAGAGGTTGGATACTGAGGTGCAGTAGGATTATTACAAAGAGCGGAGGTTGGAGACTGGGTTGCAGAGAGACTGCTGCAGAGAGCAGAGGCTGGACATAAGGTGTAGAAGGGCCGTTATAGAGAGCAGATTTTGGAATCTGCACTACAGGAGGACTGTGACAGACAACAGAGTTTGGAGACTGGTGTGGAGATGGACTGTTTCAGAGTGCAGACCTTGGTGACTGGGGTGCTTAAGAACTGTTGCAGAGAGCAGAGGTTGGAGACTGGGGTGCAGAAGAACTGTTGAAGAGAGGAGAGGTTGGAGACTGAGGTGCAGAAAGAATATTGCAGAAAGCAGAGGTTGGAAACTGTGGTGCAGAAAGAATGATACGGAAAGGAGAGTTTGGAGCCTGGGGTTCACAAGAATTGTTGCAGACAGCAGAGTTTTCAGACTAAGGTTCAGAAGGACTGTTGCAGAGCGCAGATGTTCGAGACTGGGGTGCCGAAGGACTTTTGCAGAAAACAGAGGTTGGAGAATGGGGTTCAAAAGGATCGTTGCAGAGAGCAGAGTTTTGAGACTTGGGTGCAGAATTATTGTTATAGAGAACAGAGGTTGAAGACTGGGGTGAACAAAAACTGTTACAGATAGCAGAGTTTGGAGACTGGGGTGTAGAAGGACTGTTACAGAAAGCAGAGTTTTGAGACTTGTGTGCAGAAGGACCGTTACAGAGAGCAGATTTTGGAGACTGCACTACAGCAGGACTGTTAAAGAGAGCAGAGGTTGGAGACTGGTGTGGAGAAGGACTATTACAGAGTGCAGACCTTGGAGACTGGGGTGCAAAAGAACTGTTGCAGAGAGCAGATTTTAAAGACTGGGGTGTAGAAGAACTGTCGCAGAGAGCAGAGGTTGGAGACTGAGGTGCAGAAGGAATGTTGCAAAGAGCAGAGGTTTGAAACTGTGGTGCAGAAGGAATGATACAGAAAGGAGAGGTTGGAGACTGTGGTGCAAAAAAAAGTTACAGAGAGCAGAGGTTGGAGACTGGGGTGCAGAAGTATTGTTACAGAGAGCAGAGGATGGAGACTGGGGTGCAGAAGGACCCTTACACAGAGCAGAGGTTGGAGACTGCGGTAAAGAACGAGTGTTACAGAGAGCAGAGTTTGGGGACTACGGAGCAGAAGGACAGTTACAGAGAGAAGAGATTGGAGACTGGGGAGCAGAAGAAATATTACAGAGAGCAGAGTTGTGAAACTGGGGTGCAGAAGGATCTTGCAAAGGGCAGAGTTTGGAGATTGAGGTGCAGAAAGCCTTATACAGAAAGTAGAGTTTAAAGACTGGGGTGCACAAGGATCATTGCAGAGAGCAGAGTTGTCAGACTGAGGTGCAGAAGAACTGTTGTAGAAAGCAGATTTTGGAGACTGGCGTGCAGAACGACTTTTGTAGAGAGCAGAGATTGGAGACTGGGGTGCAAAAAGATTGTTGTAGACAGCAGAGTTTGGAGACTGGGGTGCAGAGATTGTTAAGGAGAGCAGAGTTTGGAGACTGTGGTGAAGAAGGACTATTGCAGAGATCAGAGTTTGGTAACTGAGGTGAAGAAGGATTGTTACAGAGAACAGAAGTTGGAACCTGGGGTGCACTAGGACTGTTGCAGAGAGCAGAATTTGGAGACTGGGGTATAGAAGGACTGTTGCAGAGAGCAGAGGTTGGAGACTGGGGTGCAGAAGGATCGTTGCAGAGAACAGAGTTTTCAGACTGAGGTGCAGATTGACTGTTTCAGAGAGCAGAAGTTGGAGATATGGGTGCAAAAGGACTGTTGCATACAGCACATGTTGGATACTGGGGTGCAGAAGGATCATTGCAGAGAGCAGAGGTTGGAGACTGGGGTGCAGAAGGACTTTTGCAATGAGCAGAAGTTGGAGACTGGTGTGCAGAAGGATCGTTGCAGATAGCAGAAGTTTGAGACTGGGGTGCAGAAGCACTTATACAGAGAGTAGACTTTCAAAACTGAGGTGCAGATGGATCGTTGCAGACAGCTGAGTTTGGAAACTGAGGTGCAAAAGGACTGTTACAGAGAGCAGAGATTGGAGACTGGGGTTCAGAAGGATCCTTGTAGAGAACAGAGTTTTCAGACTGACTTGCAGAAGATTTCCTAAAGAGAGCAGAGTTTATAGACAAAGTTGCACAAGGATCTCACTGAGAGCAGAGGTTGTAGAGTGAGGTGCAGCAGGACTGTTACAAAAAGCAGAGGTTGGAGACTGGGGTGCAGAAGGATCCTTGTAGAGAACAGCGTTTTTAGACTGAGGTGCAGAAGGACTTTTGCAGAGAGCACATGTTGAAGACGGAGGTGCAGAATGACTGTTGCATAGAGCAGATGTTGGACACTGGGTGCAGAAGGATCGTTGTAGAGAGCAAAATTTTGAGACTGGGGTGCAGAAGGATTTTTATAGAAAATAGAGTTGGGAGACTGGGGTGCAGAAGGCCTGTTACAGAGAGCAGAGTATGGAGTAGGTGTTCAGAAGTACTTTTACATGGAGTAGTTTTTGGAGACTGAGGTGCAGAAGGACCATTGCAGAGAACAGAGTTTGGAGACTGAGGTGCAGAAGGATTGTTACATAGAGCAGAGGTTGTAGACTGGGATGCAGAGGGACTGTTGTAGAGAGAAGAGGCTGGACACTGGGGTGTATAAGGACTGTTGCTGAGAGCACAGGTTCAGATTGGGGTGCAGAAGGACTGTTGCAGAGAGCAGAGGTTGGAGACTGGGTTACAGTAGGACTGTTACAGAGGAAGAGGTTGGAGATTTGGTGCAGAAGGACTGTTGCAGAGCGCAGAGTTTGTAGACTGAGGTTCAGAAAGACTGTTACAGAGAGAAGAGTTTGCAAATTGTGGTGCAGATGGACTATTACAGTAAGCAGAGTTTAGAGACTGGGGTTCAGAAGGATTGTTGCAGAGAGCAGAGTTTGTAGACTGAGGTGCAGAAGCACTGTCACAGAAATCAGAGGTTGGAGAATGGGGTGCAAAAGGCCTGTTACAGAGGGCAGAGGTTGGAGACTGGGGTGCAGAAAGACTCTTACAGAAAGCAGGATTTGAAGATAGGGTTGCAGAAAGATCTTACAGAGAGCAGAGGTTGGAGACTGAGGTACAGTAGGACTGTTACAGAGAGCAGAGTTTGGACACTGGGGTGCAGAAGGATTGTTGCAGAGAACAGAGTTTTCAGACTGAGGTGCAGAAGGACTGTTGCAGAGAGCAGAGTTTGGACACTGAGGATTAGAAGGACTGTTACACAGAACAGAGTTTGGAGACTGGGGTGCAGAAGAACCGTTACAGAGAGGAGATTTTGGATACTGCACTACTTAAAGACTGTTACAGAGTGCAGAGGTTGGAGACTGGTGTGGAGTAGAACTGTTGCAGAGAGCAGAGGATGGAAACTGGGGTTGGAAAGGATCGTTGTAGAGAGCAGAGTATTGAGACTGGTGTGCAGAAGGACTGTTACAGAGAACAGAGTTGGGAGAAGGGGTGCTGAAGGACTGTTACAGAGGGCAGAGTTTTGAGATTGGGTTGCAGAAGAATCTTACAAAGAGCAAAAGTTTGAGACTGAGGTGCAGGAGGACTGTTATAGAGAGTACAGGTTAGAGACTGAGGTGCAGAAGGACTGTTGCAGGGAGCAGAGGTTTAAGACTTGGGTGCAGAAGGACTGTTGCAGACAGCAGAGTTTGGAGACTGAGGTGCACAAGGACTGTTACAGAGAGCAGAGTTTGGAGACAGGTGCAGAAGGACTGATACAGAAAGCAGAGGTTAGAGACTGGAGTGCAGAAGGACCGTTACAGAGAGCAGATTTTGTAGACTGCACTACAGGAGGACTGTTAAAGAGAGCAAAGGCTTGAGACTGGGTGGAGAAGGACTGTTACAGAGTGCATAGGTTGAAGACTGGTGTACAGAAGGACTGATACAGAAAGCAGAAGGTGGAGACTGGGGTGGAGAAGGACTGTTACAGAGAGCAGAGGTTGGAGATTGCAGTACAGAAGGACTGTTTCAGAGTGCAGAGTTTTGAGACTGGGGTGCACAAGGATCATTGCAGAGAGCAGAGTTTTCAGACTGAGGTGCAGAAGGACTGTTGCAGAGAGCAGATGTTGGAGACTCGGGTGCAGAAGGACTTTTTCAGAGAGCAGATGTTGGAGACTAGGGTGCAAAAGGATTGTGGCAGGGAGAAGAGTTTGGAAACTGAGGTGCTGAAGTACTCTTGCAGACAACAGAGGTTAGAGAATGGGGTGCAGAAGGACTGTTGCAGAGAGCAGAGTTTGGAGACTGCCATACAGAACGACAGTTACAGAGACCAGAGGTTGGAGACTGCGGTACAGAAGGACTGTTACAGAGAGCAGGGGTTGGAGACTTGGGAGCAGAAGGACTGTTACAGAGAGCAGAGGTTGGAGACTGGGTACCAGAAGGAATGCTACAGAGAGCAGAGTTTGGAAACCTGGGTGCAGAAGGATGTTACAGAGAGCAGAAGTTGGAGATGGGGGTGCAGAAAGACTGTTTCAGATAGCAGAGTTTGGAGAATGACGTGCACAAAGACTCTTACAGAAAGCAGAGTTTAGAGACTGGGGTGTACAAGGATCGTTGCAGAGAGCAGAGATTTCAGACTGAGGATCAGAAGGACTGTTGCAGATAGCAGATGTTGTAGACTGGGTGCAGAAGGACTGTTGCAGAGAGCAGAGTTTGGAGACTGGGGTTTAGAAGGAATGTTGAAGAGAGCAGAAGATGGAGACTGTGGTGCAGAAGGACTGTTACAGAGAACAGAGTTTTGAGAAGGGTTGCAGAAGCATCTTACGCAGAGCAGAGTTTAGAGACTGAGGTGCAACTGGACTGTTAGAGAGAGCAGGTTTTGGAAACTTGGGTGCAGAAGGATCTTTGAAGAGGGCAGAGTTCGGAGACTGGGTTGCAGAAAAATCTTACAGAGATCAGAGTTGGAAGACTGAGGTGCAGAAGGCATGTTACAGTCAGTAGACGTAGCAGACTGAGGTGCAGAAGGACCATTGCAGGGAGCAGAGGTTGGAGACTGGGGTGTAGAAGGACTGTTGCAGGTAGCAGGTGTTGGAGACTTTGGTGCAGAAGGACTGTTGCAGAGAGAAGAGTTTGGAGACTGAGGAGCAGAACGACTGTCACAGAGAGTAGAGGTTGGAGACTAGGGTCCAGCAGGACTAATACAGAAGCAGAGGTTGGAGGCTGGTGTGTAAAAGGACCGTTACAGAGAGCAAAGTTTGGAGACTGCAATACAGGAGGACTGTTAGAGAGAGCAGATGTTGGAGACAGTGGAGTCGAAGAACTTTTGCAGAGAGTAGTGGTTAGAGACTGGGCTGCAGAAGAACTGTCGCATAGACCAGAAGTTGGAGACTGAGGAGCAGTAAGAATGTTACAGAGATCAGAGGTTGGAGACTGGGGTGAAGAAGTACTGATACAGAAAGAAGAGGTTGGAGACTGGGGTAAAGAAGTACTGATACAGAAAGAAGAGGTTGGAGACTGGGGTGCAGAATTAAGGTTACAGAGAGCAGAGATTGGAGACTGCAGTACAGAAGGACTGGTACAGACAGCAGAGTTTAAAGACCAGGGTAAAGAAGGACTGTTGCACAGAGCAGATGTTGGAGACTTTGGTTCAGAAGGACTGTTGGAGAGAGAAGAGGTTAGAGAATGGGGTGCAGAATTAAGGTTGCAGAGAGTAGAGGTTGGAGAAAGAGTTTCAGAAGGACTGTTACAGATAGCAGGGGTTGAAAACTGTTGTGCAGAAAGACTGATACAGAAATCAGAGGTTTGAGACTGTGGTGCAGAAGGACTGTTGCACAGAGCAGAGGTTGGAGACTGAGGTGAGGAAGGATCCTTGCAGAGAGAATAGGTTGGAGACTGGGGTGCAGAAGGACTGTTACAGATAGCACAATTTCGAGACTGGGTTGCAGAAGGATTTTACAGAGAGCATTTTGGAGACTAAGGTTCAGAAAGACTGTTACAGAGAGCAAAGTTTGAAAACTCGGGTGCAGAAGGATTATTGCAGAGAGCAGAGTTTGGAGACTAGGGTGCAGAAGGATCGTTACATAGAGCAGATGTTGGAGACTGTGGTAAGAAAAACAGTTACAGAGAGCACAGTTTGGAGAGTGGTGTGCAGAGGAAATGTTGCAGTGAGCAGAGACTGGAGACTGTGGTACAGAAGTACTGTTACAAAGAGGAGAGGCTGGAGACTGGGGTTCAGAAGGAATGTCACAAAGAGCAGAGTTTGGAAACTGGGGTGCAGAATGATCTTACAGAGAGCAGAGGCTGGAGACTGGGGTCAGAAAAACTATTGCAGAGAAGAGACGTTGGAGACTGTGGTGCAGAAGAATCATTGCAGAACACAGAGGTTGGTGACTGGGGTATAGAACGACTGTTGCAGAAAGCAGACGTTGGAAACTGAGGTGCAGAAGGACTTATAATGAGAGCACTGGTTGGAGACTGGGGTGGAGAATAACTGATACACAAAGAAGCATTTGGAAACTGGGGTGCAGAATGACCATTACAGAGAGCAGAGGATGGAGACTGCGGTACAGAAGGACTATTACAGAGAGCAGAGTTTGAAGCCTGGGGTGCAGAAGGACTGTTGCAGAGAACAGAGGTTGGAGACTGAGGTGCAGAAGGATTGTTGCATAGAGAAGTGTTTGGAAACTGGGGTGCAGAAGTCCTGTTACAGAGCAGAGTTTGGAGACTGGGTTGCAGAAGACCTGTTACAGAGAGCAGAATTTGGAGACTGGGGTCTAGAAGAACTATAGCAGAAAGCAGAGGTTGGAGACTAAGGTGCAGAGGGACAGTTACACAGAGCACAGGTTGGAGACTGGGGTGCAGAAGGACTAATACAGAAAGCAGAGTTTGGAAACTCTGGTGTAGAAGTACCCTTACACAGAGCAGAGGTTGGAGAATGCAGTACAGAAGGACTGTTATAGAGAGCAGAGTTTGGAGACTGGGGTGGAGAAGGACTGTTGCAAAGAGCAAATGTTGGAGACTGGGGTGCAAAAGGACTTTTGCAGAGAGCAGAGGATGAAGACTGAGATGCAGAAGGACTTTTGAATAGAGCAGAGGTTGCAGACTGAGTTGCAGAAGGACTGTTACAGAGGGCAGAGTTTTGAGACTGTGGTGCAAAACGACTGATACAGAAAGAAGAGTTTGGAGACTGGGGTGCAAAAAACTGATGTAGAGACCAAAGTTTGGAGACTGGGATGCTGAAGGATCGTTGGGGATATCAGAGTATGGAGACTGGGGTTTAGAAGGACTGTTTCAGAGAGCAGAGGTTGGAGACTGGGGTGTAGAATTACTGTTGCAAAGAGCAGATGTTAGAGACTGGGGTGCAGAAGGACTGTTGCAGAGAGCAGAGGTTGGAGACTGAGGTACAGAAGGACTGTTAAAGAGAGCAGAGTTTGGAGAATGGGGTGCAGAAGAATTATTGCAGAGAGCAGAGTTTTCAGACTGAGGTACAGAAGAACTGTTGCAGAGAGAAGATGTTGGAGACTGGGTTTCAGAAGGACTGTTGCAGCGAGAAGAGGTTTGAGACTCGGGTGTAGAAGGGTCGTTGTAGAGAGCAGATGTTAGAGACTGGGGTGCAGAAGGAAGGTTGCAGAAATCTGAGTTTGGAGGCTGTGGTGAAGAAGGACTGTTAAAAGAGCAGAGGTTGGAGCCTGGGGTGCAGAAGGACTGATACAGAAAGCAGAGGTTGGAGACTGGGTTGCAGATGCACTGTTGCAGTGACCAGAGTTTTGAGACTGTAGTGGAGAAGGACTGTTGCAGAGAGCAGATGTTGGAGACTTGGGTGCAGAAGGATCGTTGGTGCGAGCAGATTATGGAGACTGGGGTTTAGAAGGACTGTTACAGAGAACAGAGGTTGGAGTCTGAGGTGCAGAAAGACCATTGCAGAAAGCAGAGTTTGGAGACTGGGTTTCAGAAGGATCCTACAGAGAGCAGAGTTTGGAAACTGAGGAGCAGAAGTACTGTTGCAAAGAGCAGAGGTTGGAGATAGGGGCGCAGAAGTACTTTTGCAGAGATCAGAGTTTGGAGTCTGAGGTGCAGAAGGACTGTTACAGAGAGCAGAGGTTGGAGACTGGTGTGCAGAATAACTGATACATAACACAGAGTTTGGAGACTCGGGAGCAGAAGGACTGTTACAGAAAACAGAGATTGGACACTGCAGTACAGAAGGACTGTTACTGAGAGCAGAGGTTGAAGACTGGGGTACAGAGGGATTTTTGCAGAGAGCCGAGTTTGCAGAGTAAGGTGCAGAAGTATTGTTACAGAGAGCAGAGTTTGAAAACTGTGGTGCAGAAGTAGTGATACAGAAAGCAGAGGTTGGAGACTGGGGTGTAGAAGGACTGTTGCAGAGAGCAGAGATTGGAGACTAGGTTGGAGAAGGACTGTTGCAGACAGCAAATGTTGGAGACTGGGGTGCAGAAGGAATGTGAGAGAGAGCGGAATTTAGAGACTGGGGTGCATATGGACTATTGCAAAGAGCAGAGGTTGCAGACTGAGGTGCAGAAGGACTGATACAGACAGCAGTGTTTCAAGACTGTGGTGCAAAAAAACAGATACAGAAAGCAGAGTTTGGACAATGTGATGCAGGAAAACCCTTACAGAGAACAGAGTTTGGAGACTGCGATACAGAAGGACTGTTACAGAGAGCAAAGGTTTTAGACTGGGGTGCAGAATAACTATTGTGGAGATTAGGGTTTGAAGACTGGGGTGCAGAAGGACCATTGCAGAAAGCAGAGGTTGGAGACTGGGTTTCAGAAGGATCTTACAGAGAGCTGAGTTTGGACACTGAGGTGCATAAAAACTGTTGCAGAGAGCAGAGGTTGGAGTCTGAGGGGCAGATGGACCGTTAGAGAGAGCAGAGGTTGGAGACTGCAGTATAGAAGGACTGTTACAGAAAGCAGAGGTTGAAGACTGGGGTGCAGAAGGAATGTTACAGAGAGCAGAGTTTGGAAACTGGGGTACAGAAAGATCTTTTAAAGAGCAGAGTTTGGAGACTGGGTTGCAGAGAGACTGTTGCAGAGCAGACGTTGGAGAATGGGGTGCAGAAGGATCGATGCAGAGAGCAGATTATGGAGATGGGGGTAGAAGGACTGTTGCAGAAAGCAGTTGTTGGAGACTGAGGTGCAGAAGGACTGTTTCAGAGAGCAGAGTTTTGAAACAGGGGTGCAGATGGACTGATACAGTGAGCAGAGATTGAGACTGAAGTGCAGAAGGAATGTTACAGAGAGCAGAGGTTGGAGACTGGGGTGCAGAAGGACTGATACCGAATGCAGAGGTGAGAGACGGGGGTCCAGAATCACCGTTACAAGAGCAGAGGTTGGAGACTGCAGTACAGAAGGACTGTTACAGAGAGCAGATGTTGCAGACTGTGGTGCAGAAAGACTGTTGCAGAGAACAGAAGTTGGAAACTGGGGTGCAAAAGGACCTTTGCTGAGAGCAAAGGTTAAAGACTAATGAGCAGAAGGATTGTGACAGAGAGTATAGGTTGGAGACTGGAGTGCAGAAGGACTGTTACAGAGAGAAGAGTTTGGAGACTTGGGTGCAGAAAGATCTTTCAGAGAGCTTAGGTTGGGGACTGGGGTACAGAAGGACTTTTGTGGAGAGCAGAGTTTGGAGACTGGGGTGCATAAAGACCGTTGCTGAGAGCAGAGGATAATGAATATGGTGCAGAAGAACTGTTACAGAGAGCAGAGTTTGGAGACTGGGTTGTAGAGGTTTCTTTCAAAGAGCAGGGTTTGGAGACGGAGGTGCAGAAGGACTGTTACAGAGAGCAGATTTTGGAGACTGTGGTGGGTGCAGGACTGATACAGAAAACAGAGGTTGGAGACTGTGGTGGAGAAAGACTGATACATTAAGAAGTGTTTGGAGACTGGGGTGCAGAAGGACCATTACAGAGAGAAGAGGTTGGAGTCTGCGGTACAGAAGGACTGTTACGGAGAGCAGAGTTTAGAGACTGGGGTGCAGAAAGACTGTTGCAGAGAACAGAAGTTGGAGACTGGGGTACAGAAGGATCGTGGCAGAGATCACAGTATTCAGACTGAGGTGCAGAAGGACTAATGTAGAGAGCAGATGTTGGAGACTGGGGTGCATAATGACTGTTGCAGAGAGCAGAGGTTGGAGACTTCTGTGCAAATGGACTGTTTCAGAGAGTAGTTGTTGGAGACTGGGTGCAGAAAGCCTGTTAAAGAGAGCAGAGTTTGGAGAAGGGGTGCAGAAGGACTATTACAGAGAGCAGAGATGGGAGATTGGTTTGCAAAAGGGTCTCACAGAGAGTAGAGTTTGGAGACTGAGATGCAGAAGGATTGTAACAGAGTGTTGAGTTTGAAGACTGAGATGCAGAAGGACAATTGCAGATATCATAGGTTGAAGACTGAGGTGCAGAAGGACAGTTAAAGAGAGCAGCGGTTGGAGACTGAGGTGCAGCAGGACTGATACAGAAAGCAGAGTTTTGAGACTGGGGTGCTACAGGACCATTATAGAGAGCAGAGGTTGGAGACTGCGGTGTAGAAAAACTGTTACAGAGAGAAGAGTTTGGAGACTGGGGTGCAGAAGGACTGTTGCAGGGAAGAGAGGTTGGCGACTGAGGTGCCAAAGGACCTTTGAAGATAGCAGAGGTTGGAGACTGGGGTGCAGAAGAATCGTACAGAGAGCAGAGGCTGGAGACTGGGGTGCAGAAGGATTGTTGCAGAGAGAAGAGGAAAGAGACTAAGGTGCAGAAGTACTGTTACAGAGAGCAGAGGTTGGAGACTGTGGTGCAGGACTGATACAGAAAGCAGAGGATGGAGACTGGGGTGCAGAAGGACCGTTACAAAGAGCAGAGATTGGAGACTGGGGTACAAAAGTACTTTTAGAGAGAGCAGAGATTTGATACTGGGGAGCAAAAGGACTGTTACAAAACAGAGGTTTATGACAGGGTTGCAGAAGGACCATTGCAGAGTGCAGAGGTTGTAGACTGAGGTGCAGAAGGATTGTAACAGAGAGTAGAGTTCGGAGACTGGGGTACAGAAGCTTATTACGGCGAGCAGAGGTTGGAGACTGTGATGAAGAAGGACTGCTTCATAGTGCAGAATTTGGATACTTGGGTGCAGCAGGATTGTTACAGAGAGCAGAGGTTGGATACTGGGGTGCAGAAGTACTTACGCATAGATCAGAAGTTAGAGATTTGGGTGCAGAAGGAACTGTTGCAGAGATCAGAGGTTGGAGACTGAGGTGCAGCAGGACGGTTATAGAGAGCAGAGGATTGAGACAGGGGTGGAGAAGGACTGATACAGAAAGCAGAGGTTGGAGATTCGGGCTCAGAAGTACCCTTACAGAGAGCAGAGTTTGGAGACTCGGGTGGAGAATGACTGTTACAGACATCAGATGTTGGAGACTGGGGTGCAGAAGGACTGTGACAGAGAGCAGAGGTTGCAGACTGAGTTGCAGAAGAACTCTTACAGAGGGCATAGTTTTGAGACTGTGGTGCAAAACGACTGATACAGAAAGCAGAGTTTGGATACTGGGGTGCAGAAGGACCCTTACAGAGAACAGAGTTTGGAGACTGCAGTACAGAAGGACTGGTACGGAGAGCAAAGGTTGGAGACTGGCGTGCAGAAGAACTGATGTAGAGAACAGAGGTTGGAGACTGGGGTCCAGAAAGATCGTTGGGTCGAGCAGAGTATTGAGACTGGGGTATAGAAGGACTGTTGCAGAGAGCAGAGGTTGAAGACTGGGGTGTAGAAGGACTGTTGCAGAGAGCAGACGTTGGAGATCAGGGTGCAGAAGAATCGTTTGGGCGAGCAGAGTATGAAGACTTGGGTGTAGAAGGACTGTTGCAGAGAGCAGAGGTTTGAGACTGCGGTGTCTAAGGACTGTTTCACAGACCAGATGTTGGAGACTTGGGTGCAGAAGGACTGTTGCATAGAGCAGAGATTTGAGACTGAGGTACAGAAGAGCTGTTACAGAGAGTAAAGTTTGGAGACTGGGGTGAAGATGGACTATTGCAGAGAGCAGAGTTTTCAGACTGAGGTACAAAAGAACTGTTGCATAGAGCAGATGTTGGAGACTGGGGTTCACAAGGACTGTTGCAGCGAGCAGAGTTTTGAGACTGGGGTGCCAAAAGATCTTTTCAGAGAGCAGGGGTTGTAGACTGAGGTGCAGAAAGATCGTTGCGGGGAGCAGAGTTTCGAGACTGATGTGCAGAAGGATCATTACAGAGAGCAGAGTTTGGAGCCTGGGGTGCAGAAGGAATGTTGCAGAGAGCAGAGGTTGGAGACTTGGGTGCAGAAGGACTGTGGCAGAAAGCAGCGGTTGGAGACTGAGATGCAGAAGGACTGATAGAGAAAGCAGATGTTGGAGACTGGGGTGCAGAAGGACCGTTACAGAGAGCAGAAGTTAAAGACTGCAGTGCAGAAGGACTGTTACAGACAGCAGACGTTAGAGACTGGGTTTCAGAAGGATCTTACAGAGAAAAGCGTTTGGAGACTGAGGTGCAGAAGGACTTTTACAGAGAGCGGAAGTTCGAGACTGAGGTGCAGAAGTATCGTTACGAAGAGCAGAGGTTGGAGACTGGGGTGCAGACAGACTTTTACAGAGAGCACAGGTTTGATACTGGGGAGCAGAAGAAATGTTGCAGAGAGCAGATGTTGGAGACTGGGGTGCAGAAGGCCTGCTGTTGAAAGCAGAGTTCAGAGACTAGGGGCAAAGAGACTGTTACAGAGAGCAGAGTTTGGAGACTCGGGTGCAGAAAAATCGTTGCAGACAGCAGAGTTTTCAGACTGAGGTACAGAAGAACTCTTGCAGAGAGCAGATGTTGTAGACTGCGTTGCACACGGACTGTTGCAGTGAGCAGAGGTTGGAGACTGGCGTGCAGAAGGATCGTTGCAGAGAGCAGACGTTACAGACTGGGGTGCAGATGGACTGATACAGAGAGCAGAGGTTGGAGACTGGAGTGCAAAATGCCTGTGACAGAGAGCAGAATTTGGAGACTGGGGTGATGAAGGACTGTTACAGAGAGCAGAGTTTGGAGACTGGGTTGCAGAAGGATCTTACAGAGAGCAGAGAATGGAGACTTAGGTGCAGAAGCACTGTTACAGAGAGTAGAGTTTGGAGACTGAGGTGCAGAAGGACCATTGCAGAGAGCAGAGTTTGGAGACTGAGGTGCAGAAGTATTGTTACAGAGAGCAGAGGTTGGAGACTGGGGTGCAGAAGGACTGTTGCAGAGAGCAGAGTTTTTAGACTGGGATGTAAAAGGACTGTTGCAGAGAGTAGAGGTTGGAGATTGGGGGTTCAGAAGGACTGTAGCAGACAGCAGAGGTTGGAGACTAAGTTGCAAAAGGACAGTTACTCAGAGAAGAGGTTGGAGACTGGGGTGCAGAAGGACTGACACAGAAAGCAGAGATTGGAGACTCGGGTGCAGAAGTACCCTTACGGAGAGCAGAGGTTGGAGAATGCAGTACAGAATGACTGTTACAGAGAGCAAAATTTGGAGACTGGGGTGGATAATAACTGTTGCAGAGGGAAGATGTTGGAGACTGGGGTGAAAAAGGACTGTCGCAGAGATCAGAGGATGGAGACTGGGTTGCAGAAGGAATTTTGCAGAGAGCAGAGTTTGCAGACTGAGTTGCAGAAGGACTCTTCCAGAGGGCAGAGTTTAGAGACTGTGGTTAAAAACGACTGATACAGAAAGGAGAGTTTGGATACTGGGGTGCATAAGAACCCTTACAGAGAACAGAGGTTGGAGACTGTGGTACAGAAGGACTGTTATAGAGAGCAGAGATTGGAGTCTGGGGTGAATCAGAACTGATGCAGAGAACAGAGTTTGGAGCCTGGGGTGCAGAAGGATCGTAGGGGCCATCAGAGTATGGAGACTGGGGTGTAGAAGGACTGTTACAGAGAGCAGTGATTGGAGACTGAGGTACCGAAGGACTGTTACAGAGAGCAGAGGTTGGAGACTGGGGAGCAAAAGGAATGTTGCAAAGAGCAGAAAGTTGGAGATTTGTTTGCAGAAGGACTGCTGCCGAAAGCAGAGTTTGGAGACTGTGGTGCAGAAGGACTTTTGCAGAGAGCAGAGGTTAAAGACTGGGGTGCAGAAGGACTGTTACGGAGAGGAAACGTTGGAGATTGGGTTTCAGAAGTATCTTACAGAGAAAAGATTTTGGATACTGAGGTGCAGAATGACTGTTACAGAGAGCGAAGGTTTGAGACTGGGGTGCAGAAGGATCGTTACAGAAAGTAGAGGTTGGAGACAGGGGTGCAGACGAAATTTTACAGAGATCAATGGTTTGATACTGGGGTGCAGAACGAAAGTTGCAGAAAGCAGAGTTTGGAGACTGGGGTGCAGAAGGATTATTGCAGAGAGCAGAGTTATCAGACTGAGGTACAGAAGAAATTTTGCAGAGAGCAGATGTTTTAGACTGGTTGCACAAGGACTGTTGCAGCGAACAGAGTTTGGAGACTGGGGTGCAGAAGGATCGCTGTAGAGAGCAGACGTTGGAGACTGGAGTGCAGATGGACTGATAAAGAGAGCAAAGGTTGGACACTGGGGTGCAGAAGGCCTGTTACAGAGAGCAGAGTTTGGAGACTGGGGAGATTAAGGACTGTTACAGAGAGAAGAGTTTGGAGACTGGGTTGCAGAAGGATCTTACAGAGAGCAGAGATTGGAGACTGAGGTGAAGAAGCACTGTTACAGAGAGTAGAAGTTGGAGACTGAGGTGCAGAAGAACCCTTGCAGAGAGCAGAGATTTTAGACTAAGTTGCAGAAGGACCGTTGCAGAGAGCAGAGGTTTTAGACTGCGATGTAGAAGGACTGTTGCAGAGAGCAGAGATTGGAGACTGAGGTGCAGAAAGACTGTTGCAGAGAGCAGAGGTTTTAGACTGCGATGTAGAAGAACTGTTGCAGAGTACAGAGGTTGGAGACTGGGGTGGAGAAGAAATGTTACAGATAGTAGAATTTGAAAACTGGAGTGCAGAACTATCTTACAGAGAAAAGAGGTTGAAGACTGTGGTGCACAAGGACTGTTGCAGAGAGCAGACTTGGGAGACTGGTGTCCAGAAGGTTCGTTGCTGAGAGAAGAGTTTGGAGACTGGGGTGCAGAAGGACTGTTGCAGAGAGCAGATTTTAGAGAGTGTGGTACAGAAGGACTGTTACAGAGAGCAGTGTTTGGAGACTGGGGTTCAGAAGGACTGTTACAGAGAGCAGAGGTTGGAGACTGGGGTTCACATGGATCTTACCGAGAGCAGAGTTTGGAGACTGGGGTGCAAAAGGACAGTTGCCGAGAGCAGATTTGGAGACTTGGGTGGAGAAGAATCGTTGCAGAGAGAAGAGGTTGTAGACTGGGGTGCAGAATGCCTATTACAGAAAACAGAGTTTGGAGACTGGGTTGCAGAAGTCCTGTTAAAGAGAGCAGAGGTTGGAGATTGTTTTGCAGAAGGACTGTTACAGAGTTCAGAGTTTAAAGACTGTGTTGCAGAAGGATCAAATAGAGAGCAGAGTTGGGAGACTGAGGTGCAGAAAGACTGTTACAGAGAGCAGAGGTAGGCGAATGGGGTGCAGAAGGTTCGTTGCAGAGAGCATAGTTTTCAGACTGAGGTGCGGAAGGTCTGTTGCAGAAAGCAGATGTTGGCAACTAGGGTGTAGAAGGACTGTTGTAGAGAGCAGAGTTAGGAGACTGGGATGCAGAAGGATTGTTGCAGAGAGCACAGGTTGGAAACAGGGGTGCAATAAGATCATTTCAGAGAGTAGAGGTTGGAGACTGGGGTGCAGAAGGATGGTTGCAGAGAGCAACGTTTGGAGACTGGGATGCAGAAGGCCTGCTACAGAGAGCAGAGTTTGAAGACTGGCGTTCAGAAGGCCTGTTACAAAAAGGAGAGTTTGGACACTGGGTTGCTGAAGGATTTTACAAAGAGCAGAGGTTGAAGACTGAGGTGCAGAAGGACTGTTTCAGAGATGAGAGGTTGGAGACTGGGGTGCAGTAGGATCATTGCAGAGAGAAGAGTTTGGAGACAGGGGTGCAAAATGATCCTTGCATAGAGTAGAGTTTGACGACTGGCGTGCAGAAGGCCTGTTACTGAGAGGAGACTTTGGAGACTGGGGTGCAGAAGGACTGTTATAGAGAGCAGTGTTTTGCGACTGGGTTGCTGAAGGATCTTACAGAGAGCAGAGGTTGAAGACTGAGGTGTAGCTTGACTGTTACAGAGAGCAGTGGTCGAAGACTGGGTGCAAAAGGATCGTGCACAGAGCAGAGGTTTCAGACTCAGGTTCAGAAGGACTGTTACAGAGAACAGAGGGTGGAGACTGAGGTGTAGAAGGAGTGTTATAGAGAGCAGCGCTTGGAGACTCAGGTGCAGAAGGACTGTTACAAGAAGCAGAGTTTGTAAATTGGGTTGCAGAAAGACTTTTTCAGAGAGCAGAGGTAGGAGACTGTGATATAGGATTGTTATCGAGAGCAGATGTTGGAGACTGGGGTGCAGAAGCACTCTTACATAAAGCACAGGTTGGAGACTGAGGTGCAGAAGGATACATACAGAGAACAGAGGTTGGAGACTGGGGTTCAGACATACTGATACAACAAGCAGAGGTTGGAGACTGGGGTGTAGAAGGACCGTTATGAAGAGCAGAGGTTGTAGACTGCGGTACAGAAGGACTGTTACAGAGAGCAGATCTCAGAGACTGGGGAGCAGAAGGACTGTTGCAGAGGACAGAGGTTGTAGACTGGGTTGGAGGACGAATGTTACAGAGAGCAGAGTTTGGAAACTGGAGTGCAGAAGGATTTTGCAGAGATCAGAGGTTGAGGACTGTGGTGCAGAAGGACTGTTGCAGAGAACAGACGTTGGACACTGGGTTTCAGAAGGATCGCTGCAGAGAGCAGAGTTTGGAGTCTGGGGTGAAAAAATGACTATTACAGAGAGCAGAGTTTGGAGACTGGGGTGCGGAAGTACTGTTGCAGAGAGCAGATGTTGGATACTGGGATGGAGAACAATCGTTGCAGAGAGAAGAGGTTGGAGACTGTTGTGCAGAAAGACTGTTACAGAGTGCAGATTTTAAAGACTTGGTTGCAAAAAGATCTTACAGAGAGCAGATTTGGGAGACTGAGGTGCAGAAGGACTGTTAGGAGAGCAGAGGTAGGATACTGGGGTGCAGAAGGACTGTTACAGATAGCACATATTGGATGCAGGTTTGAAGAAGCATCTTACAGAGAGGAGAATTAGGAGACTGAGGTGCAGAAGGATTGTTGTAGAGATCAGAGGTTGGATAGTGGGGTGAATTTGGATCATTTCAGAGAGCTGATATAGAAGACTGGGGTGCAGAAGGATCGTTACAGAGAGCAGATTTTGGAGACAGGGGTCCAGAAGGCCTGCTACAGAAAGAAGAGTTTGGAGACTGACATGCAGAAGGCCTGTTACAGGAGAGGTTAGAGACTGAGGTTCAGGTGGACTGTTACAGAGAGCAGTGGTTGGAGACTGGGGTGCAGAAGGACTGTTAAAGAGAGCAGAGTTTGGAGACTGAGGTGCAGAAGGATTGTTACAGAAAGCAGAGGTTGGAAATTGGGGTGCAGAAGGACCTTTACAGAGACAAGAGTTTGTAGATTGCGGTATAGAAAAACTGTTACAGAGAGAAGAGGTTGGGGACTGGGGTGCAGAAGGAATGTTACAGAGAGTACAGGTTGGAGACTGAGGTGCAGAAGGAGTGTTACAGAAAGCAGAGGTTGAAAATTGGGGTGCAGAACGAATGTTACAGAGAGCACAGGTTGGAGAGTGAGGTGCAGATGAATAGATACAGAGAGCAGAGGTTTGAGACTGAGGTTCAGAAGGACTGATACAGAAAGCAGAGTTTGGAGACTGGGTTGCTGAAGGACGGTTACGGAAAGTAGAGGTTGGAGACTGGGTAGCAGAAGGACTGTTGCAGAGGACAGAGTTTGGAGACTGGGGTGCCGTAGGACACTTTCAGAAAGCAGAGGTTAAAGACTGGGGTGGAGAAGGAATGTTACAGAGAGCAGATTTTGGAAACTGGAGTGCAGAAGGATCTTACAGAAAGCAGAGTTTGGAGACTGTTGTGCAGAAAAATTGTTACAGAAAGCAGAGGGTGGAGACTGGGGTCCAGAAGGATCGTTGCAGAGAGCAGATTTGGAGACAGGGGTGCAGAAGGACTGTTGCAAAGAGGAGAGGTTTGAGACTGGGGTGCAGAAGGACTGTTGTAGAGAGCAGAGTTTTGAGACTGGAGTGCAGAAGGAGTGTTGTAGAGAGCAGAGTTTTGAGACTGGAGTGCAGAAGGAGTGTTGCAGAGAGCAGAGTTTGGAGACTGGAGTGCAGAAGGAGTGTTGCAGAGAGCAGGGTTTGGAGACTGGAGTGCAGAATGACTGTAGCAGAGAGCAGAGTTTGGAGTCTCATGTACAAAAAGAATCTTAAAGAGAGCAGAGTTTGGAGACTGGGATCCAGAAGGACTGTTACAGAGAGCAGAGGTTGGAGACTGTGGTGCTGAAGGACTGTTGAAGGGAGCAGACTTTGGAGACTGGGGTTCAGATTGGTCTTAAAGAGAGCAGAATTTTGAGACTGAGGTGCAGAAAGACTGTTGTAGAGATCAGAGATTTGAGACTCGGGTGCATTAGGATCATTGCAGAGAGCAGTGGTTGAAGACTAGGGTGCAGAATGATCCTTGAAGAGAGCAGATTTTGAAGACTGTGGTGTAGAAGGCCTGCTACAGAGAGCAGGGTTTGGAGACTGAGGTGCAGAAGGACTGTTACAGAAAGCAAAGGTTGGAAATTGGGGTGCAGGAGAACCGTTACAGATACCAGAGTTTGGAGACTGTGGTATAGAAAAACTCTTACAGAGCGCAGAGGTTGGAGACTGGGGTGCAGAATGACTGTTGCAGAGAGCAGAGGTTGGAGACTGGGGTCTAGAAGGAACTTGCAAAGAGCAGAGTTTGGAGATTGTGGTGCAGCAGGACTGTTACAGAGAGCAGAACTTGGATACTGGTTTTCAGATGGATCATACAGAGAGCAGAGGTTGGAGACTGGGGTTCAAATTGACTGTTGCAGAGAGTAGAGCTTGGAGACTGGAGTGCAGAAGGACTCTTACAGAGAGCAGAGTTTGGAGCCTAGGGTGCAGAAAAATCATACAGAGAACAGACTGGGGTGCACACGAACTGTTGCAAGGAGCAGAGGTTTGACACTGATAGTTGTCAAAACAGAAGGATCATTGCAGAGAGAAGGGGTTGGAGACTAGGGTGAAGAAGGCCAGTTACAGAGAGCAGAGTTGGAGACTGGGGTGCAGAAGGCCTGCTACAGACAACAAAGTTTGGAGACTGGGGTGCAGAAGAACCATTACAGAGAGCAGATATTGGAGATTGCAGTACAAAAGGACTGTTACACAGAGCATAGTTTGGAGACTGGGGAACAGAAGGTCTTTTGTAGAGAACAGAGGTTGGAGACTGGGGTGCTACAGGATCGTTGCAGAAACAAGAGGTTGGAGACTGGGATAAAGAAGGAATGTTGTAAAGAACAGAGTTTGGAAACTGGTGTGCAGAAAAATCTAAAAGAGAGCAGAGGTTGGAAACTGGGGTGCAGAAGGAGTGTTGCAGAGAGCAGACTACGGAGACAGAGGTGCAGAAAAATCGTTGCAGAGAGCAGAGCTTGGAGACTGAGGTGCAGAAGATTGTTGCAGAGAGCAGAAGTTGGATACTGAGGTTCAGAAGGACTGTTATAGAGAGTAGAGGTTGTAGATATGGGTTCAAAAGGTCTGATACAGTGAGCAGAGGTTGGAGACTGGGGTGCAGAAAGAATGTTAAAGAGAGCAAAGTTTGGAGACAGGGTTTCAGAAGGATCTTAAAGAGAGCAGAGTTTGGAGACTGAGGTGCAACAGGACTGATACAGAGAGCAGAGCTTGGAAACTGGGGTGCAGAAGGATTATTGAAGAGCACAGAGTTTTCAGACTGAGGTGCAGAAGGACTGTTGCAGAGAGCAGAGTTTGGAGACTGTGGTTCAGAAGGACTGTTGCAGAGAACAAAGGTTAGAGAATGGGTTGTAGAAGGACTTTTGCAGAGAGCAGAGGTTTGAGACTGAGGTGCAAAAGAACTGTTTCAGAGAGCAGAGGTTGGAGACTGGGGTGCAGAAGAACTGTTACAGAGAGCAGAGTTTTTAGAAAAGGTTGCACAGGAATCTTAAAGAGAGCAGAGGTTGTAGACCAAGGTTCAGCAGGACTGTTACAAAGAGCAGAGGTTGGAGACTAGGGTGCAGAAGATTGTTTCAGAGAACAGAGGATTTGTCATAGAGCACATGTAGGAGACTGGGTGCAGAAGGACTGTTGCAGAGAGCAGTGGTTGGAGATTGGGGTGCAGAAGGATAGTTGTAGAGAGCAGAGGTTGGAGACTGGGGTGCAGAAGGATTGTTATAGAAAAACGATGTCTGAGAGTGAGTTGCAGAAGGCCTGTTACGGAGAGCAACGTTTGGTGAAGGGGTGCAGAAGTACTTTTACAAAGAGTAGAGTTTGGAGAATTAGGTGCACAAGGACCGTTACAGTGAGCGGAGTTTGGAGACTGGGTTGCAGAGGGACTTCTGCAGAAAGCAGAGGCTGGACATTGGCTGTAGAAGGACTGTTGCCTAGAGCACAGGTTTGATATTTGGGTGCAGAAGCACTGTTGCAGAGAGTAGAGGTTCTAGACTGCCTTTATGTAGGACTGTTGCAGAGACAGAGTTTTGAGACTTTGGTGCAGAAGGACTGTTGCGGAGAGCAGATGTTGGAGACTGGGTTGCAGAAGGACTGTTGCAGAGAGCAGTGTTTGTAGACTGAGGTGCAGAAGGACTGTTACAGAGAGCAGAGTTTAAAGA
Organism: Ictidomys tridecemlineatus; assembly: GCF_052094955.1. Classification (NCBI taxonomy): domain Eukaryota; kingdom Metazoa; phylum Chordata; class Mammalia; order Rodentia; family Sciuridae; genus Ictidomys; species Ictidomys tridecemlineatus. The sequence continues at coordinate 38,106 of NW_027521694.1, forward strand.
TTGGGGTTCAGATGGACTGATACAGAAAGCAGAGTTTGGAGTCTCCAGTGTAGAAGGACTGTTGCAGAGAGCAGAGGTTGGAGAATGGGGTGCAAAAGGCCTGATACACAGAGCAGAGTTTGGAGACTGGAGTGCAGAAGGACTGTTATAGAGAGCAGAATTTGGAGACAGGTTTGCAGAAGGAGTTTGGAGACTGTGGGACAGCCTGACTGTTACTGAGAGCAGAGGTTGGAGACTGGGTTGCAGAATGATCTTTGCAGTGAACAGAGTTTTCAGACTGAAGTGCAGAAGGACTGTTGCAGAGAGCAGATATTGGAGACTGGGGTGCAGAAGGACTTTTGCAGAGAGCAGTGGTTGGAGACTGGGGTGAAGAAGAATCATTGTAGCGAGCAGAGGTTTGAGACCGGCGTGCAAAAGGACTGTTACAAGAACAGAGGTTGCACAAGGGGTGCAGAAGGACTGTTACAGAGGGCAGAGTTTACAGCCTGGGTTGCAGAAGGATCTTACAGAGAGCTGATGGTGGAGACTGAGGTGCAGAAAGACTGTTGCAGATAGCAGAGGTTGAAGACTGGTGTGTAGAAAGACTGTTGCAGGAACAAGAATTTGAGACAGCGGTTCTGAAGGATTGTTGCAGGGGGCAGAGTTTGAAGTCTGGGGTGAAGAATGCCTGTTACAGACATCAGAGATTGAAGACTGGGGTGCAGAATGACTGTTAAAGATAGCACAATTTCGAGACTGGGATGCAGAAGGATCTTAGAGATAGCATTTTGTAGACTGAGGATCAGAAGGAGTGTTACAGAGAGCAAAGTTTAGAAACTCAGGTACAGAAGGATTTTTGCAGACAGCCGAGCTTTAAGACTGAGGTGAAGAAAGACTGTTTCAGAGAGCAGATGTTGGATCCTGGGGTAGAGAAGGACTGTTACACAGAGCAGAGTTTGGAGACTGGGGTGCAGAAAGACTGTTAAAGATAGCACAATTTCGAGACTGGGTTGCAGAAGAATCTTACAGAGAGCATTTTGTAGACTGAGGATCAGAAGGACTGTTACAGAGAGCAAAGTTTGGAAACTCAGGTACAGAAGGATTTTTGCAGAGAGCCGAGTTTTCAGACTGAGTTGAAGAAGGACTGTTTCAGAGAGCAGATGTTGGATCCTGGGGTACAGAAGGACTGTTACAGTGAGCAGAGTTTGAAGACTGGGTTGCTGAAGGCTTGTTACAGAACGCAGGACTTTTACAGAGAGCAGAGTTTGGAGATTGGGGTGCAGAAGTACTGTTACTGAGAGCAGAGGTTAGAGACAGGGGTCCAGAAGGACTGTTTCAGAGAGCAGAGTTTGGAGACTGAGGTGCAGAAGGACTGTAACAGAGAGCAGATTTTGGAAACTGGGATGTAGAAGGACCATTGCAGAGAGCAGAGGTTGGAGTCTGGGGAGAAGATGGATCGTTGCAGAGAGCAGATGTTGGAGACTGGGTGCAGAAGGACTATTAAAGGACTATTAAAGAGAGCAGAGGTTGGAGAGTGAGGTGCTGAAAGATCATTTCTGAGTGCAGAGTTTTGAGACTGGGGTGCAGAAGGACTGTTACAGATTGCAGAACTTGGACTTAAGTGCAGAAGCACGTTTACAGAGAGTAGAGTTTGGAGACTCGGGTGCAAAAGGATTCTTACAGAGAGCAGAGGATGGAGACTGGGGAGCAGAAGGATCGTTGCAGAGAACAGAGTTTGGAGAATGAGGTGCAGAAGGATCGCTACAAAGAGCAGAGTTTGGAGACCTGGGTGCAGCAGGACAATTACAGAGAGGACAGGTTGGAGACTTGGGTTCAGAAGAAATGTTGCAGAGAGTAGAGGTTGGAGACTGGGGTGCTAAGTATTGTAGCAGGGAGCAGAGGTTGTAGACTGGGGTGCAGAAGGACTGTTGCAGAGAGCAGTTGTTGGAGACTGGAATGCAGAAGGATCATTGCAGAGAGTAGAGGTTGGAGACAGCAGTTTAGAAGGACTGTTGCAGAGAGCAGAGGTTGAAGAGTGAGGTTCAGAAGAATAGTTGCAGAGAGAAGATGTTGGAGACTAGGGTGCAGAAGGCCTGTTACAAAGAGCAGAGTTTGGAGACTGGGGTGCAGAAGACCTGTTACAGAGAGCAGAGGTTGGAGACTGGGGTTCAGAAGGATTGTTTCAGATAGCACAGTTTGGAGACTGGGGTGCAGAAGGATTGTTGCAGACAGCAGAGGTTTCAGTCTGAGGCTTATAAGGACTGTTACAGAGAGCAGAGTATGGAATCTGAGGTGCAGAAGGACGATTACAGAAAGCAGAGGTTGGCAAATGCGGTGCAGAAGGACCGTTATAGAGAGAAGAGGTTGCAGACTGCGGTACAGAAGGACTGTTAGAAAGTGCAGAGTTTGGAGACTTTGGTGCGGAAGGACCGTTGTAGAGAGCAGATGTTGGAGACTAGGGTGCAGAAGGACTGTTACAGAGAGCAGACGTTGGAGACTGAGGTGCAGAAGGATTGATACAGAGAGCAGAGTTTGGAGACTGCGGTACAGAAGGACCATTACAGAGAGCAAATTTGGAGACTGAGGTACAGAACGACTTTTAGAGAGAGCAGAGGTTGGATACTGGGGTGCAGAAAGACTGTTACAGAGAGGAAGGGTTGGAGAAAGGGATGCAAAAGGATCTTACAGAGAGCAAAGTCTGGAGACTGGGGTGCAGAAGGACTGTTGCAGAGAGCAGAGGTTGGAGACTGAGGTTCAGAAGGATTGTGGCAGAGAAAAGAGGTTGGAGACTGGGGTGCAGAAAGACTTTTACAGAGATCAGAGATTCGAGATTGGCTTGCAGAAGAACTGTTACAGAGAGCAGAGGTTGGAGACTGGGGTTCAGTAAGCCTGTTACAGACAGCAGAGTTTGGAGACTGAGGTACAGCAGGATTGGTACAGAGAGAAGTGTTTGGAGACTAGGTTTAGAAGGACTGTTACAGAGTGCAGAGGTTGGAAACTGTGGTGCAGAAGGATCGTTTCAGAGAGCAGAGGTTGGAAACTGAGGTGCAGAAGGATCGTTACAGAGAGCAGAGGTTGGAGACTAGGGTCAGAAAGACAGTTACAGAGAGCACAGTTTGGAGACTGGGGTGCAGAAGAAATGTTGCAGTGAGCAGAGAATGGAGACTGCGGTACAGAAGTACTGTTAGAAAGAGCAGAGGGTGGAGAGTGGGGTGCAGAAGGAATGTGACCTAGAGCGGAGTTTGAAAACTGGGGTGCAGAAAGATGTTACAGAGAGCAGAGGCTTGAGACTGGGGTCAGAAGTACTGTTGCAGAGAACAGACGTTGGATACTGGGGTGCAGAAGGATCGTTGCAGAGAGCAGAGTTTGGAGACTGAGGTGCAGAAGGATCGCTACAGAGAGAAGAGTTTGGAGACCGGGGTGCAGTAGGATAGTTACAGAGAGCACTGGATGGAGACTGGGGTGCAGAAGAAATGTTGAAGAGAGCAGAGGTTAGAGACTGGGGTGAAGAAGGACTGTAGGAGAGAGCAGAAGTTGGAGACTGTTGTGTAGATGGACTGTTTCAGAGAGCAGACGTTGGAGACTGGGATGCAGAAGGATCGTTGCAGACAGCAGATATTGGAGACTTGTGTGTAGAAGGACTTTTGCACAGAACAGAGGATGGAGACTGGGGTGCAGAAGGACTGTGGAGAGCAGACTTTGGAGACTGAGGTGCAGAAGGACTGTTAGACAGAGCAGAGGTTTTAGACTGGGGTGCAGAATAACTGATACGAAAAGTAGAGTTTGGAGACTGGGGTGCAGAAGGACTGTTACAGAGATCAGACTTTGTAGCCTGGGGTGCAGAAGGACTGCTGCAGAGAACAGATGTTGGATACTGGGATGCAGAAGGGCCGTTGCAGAGAGATGAGGTTGGAGACTGAGGTGCAGAATGTCTGTTACAGAGAGCAAAGTTAAAAGAACGGGGTTCAGAAGAATCTTACGGAGAGCAGATGTTTGAGACTTGGGGGCAGAAGGACTGTTGCAGAGAGCAGAGGTTGGAGACTGAGGTGCAGAAGAATCGTTGCAGAGAGAAGAGTTTGGAGACTGGGGTGCAGTAGGCCTTTTACAGAGAGCAGACTTTGGACACTGAATTGCAGAAGACCTGTTACAGAGAGCAGATGATTGAGACTGGGGTTCAGAAGGATTGTTACAGATATCACAGTTTGGAGACTGGTGTTTAGAAGGATTGTTGCAAAGAGCAGAGTTTTCAGACTGAGGCTTAGAAGGACTGTTACAGAGAGCAGTTGTTGGAGTCTCAGGTGGAGAAGGACTGTTTCAGAAAGCAGAGGTTGGCAATTGGGGTGCAGAAGTACCCTAATAGAGAGAAGAGGTTGGAGACTGCGGTACAGAAGGACTGTTACAGAGAGCAGACGTTGGAGACAGAGGTGCAGAACGATTGTTACAGAGAGCATGGATTGGAGACTGTGGTGCAGAAGAACCATTACAGAGAGCACAGGTTGGATACTGAGGTGCAGAAGGACTGTTACAGAGAGCAGAGGTTGGAGACTGAGGTGCAGAAGAATTGGTAGAGAGAGAAAAGGTTGGAGACTGAGGTTTAGAAGCACTGTTACAGAGAGCAGAGGTTAGAATCTGTGGTGCAGAAGGATCATTGCAGACAGCAGAGGTTGGAGACTGAGGTGCAGAAGGATCGTTACAGAGAGCAGAGGTTTGAGACTGGGGTCAGAAAGACAGTTAAAAAGAGCAAAGTTTGGAGACTTGGGTGTAGAAGAAATGTTGCAGTGAGCAGAGATTGGAGACTGGGGTGAAGAAGGCCTGTTACAGAGAGCAGAGTTTAGAGACTGAGGTGAAGAAGGCCTGTTACAGAGAGCAGAGTTTGGAGACTGGGGTGCTGAAGGCCTGTTACAGAAAGCAGATGTTGGAGACTGGGGTGCAGAAGGACTGTTACAGATAGCACAGTTTATAGACTGGGGTGCAGAAGGATATCATAGAGAGCAGAGTTTGGAGAATGAGGTGCAGAAGGATCGCTTCAAAGAGCAGAGTTTGGAGACGTGGGTGCAGCAGGACAGTTACAGAGAGGACAGGTTGGAGACTTGGGTTCCGAAGAAATGTTGCAGAGAGAAGAGGTTGTAGACTGGGGTGCTAAGTATTGTAGCAGGGAGCAGAGGTTGTAGACTGGGGTGCAGAAGGACTGTTGCAGAGAGCAGTTGTTGGAGACTGGAATGCAGAAGGATCATTGCAGAGAGTAGAGGTTGGAGACAGCAGTTTAGAAGGACTGTTGCAGAGAGCAGAGGTTGAAGAGTGAGGTTCAGAAGGATCATTGCAGAGAAAAGATGTTGGAGACTAGAATGCAGAAGGCCTGTTACTGAGAGCAGAGTTTGGAGACTGGGGTGCAGAAGACCTGTTACAGAGAGCAGAGGTTGGAGACTGGGGTTCAGAAGGATTGTTTCAGATAGCACAGTTTGGAGACTGGGGTGCAGAGGGATTGTTGCAGACAGCAGAGGTTTCAGTCTGAGGCTTATAAGGACTGTTACAGAGAGCAGAGTATGGAATCTGAGGTGCAGAAGGACGATTACAGAAAGCAGAGGTTGGCAAATGCGGTGCAGAAGGACCGTTATAGAGAGAAGAGGTTGCAGACTGCGGTACAGAAGGACTGTTAGAAAGTGCAGAGTTTGGAGACTTTGGTGCGGAAGGACCGTTGTAGAGAGCAGATGTTGGAGACTAGGGTGCAGAAGGACTGTTACAGAGAGCAGACGTTGGAGACTGAGGTGCAGAAGGATTGATACAGAGAGCAGAGTTTGGAGACTGCGGTACAGAAGGACCATTACAGAGAGCAAATTTGGAGACTGAGGTACAGAACGACTTTTAGAGAGAGCAGAGGTTGGTTACTGGGGTGCAGAAAGACTGTTACAGAGAGGAAGGGTTGGAGAAAAGGATGCAAAAGGATCTTACAGAGAGCAAAGTCTGGAGACTGGGGTGCAGAAGGACTGTTGCAGAGAGCAGAGGTTGGAGACTGAGGTTCAGAAGGATTGTGGCAGAGAAAAGAGGTTGGAGACTGGGGTGCAGAAAGACTTTTACAGAGAGCAGAGATTCGAGATTGGCTTGCAGAAGAACTGTTACAGAGAGCAGAGGTTGGAGACTGGGGTTCAGTAAGCCTGTTACAGACAGCAGAGTTTGGAGACTGAGGTACAGCAGGATTGGTACAGAGAGAAGTGTTTGGAGACTAGGTTTAGAAGGACTGTTACAGAGTGCAGAGGTTGGAAACTGTGGTGCAGAAGGATCGTTTCAGAGAGCAGAGGTTGGAAACTGAGGTGCAAAAGGATCGTTACAGAGAGCAGAGGTTGGAGACTAGGGTCAGAAAGACAGTTACAGAGAGCACAGTTTGGAGACTGGGGTGCAGAAGAAATGTTGCAGTGAGCAGAGAATGGAGACTGCGGTACAGAAGTACTGTTAGAAAGAGCAGAGGGTGGAGAGTGGGGTGCAGAAGGAATGTGACCTAGAGCGGAGTTTGAAAACTGGGGTGCAGAAAGATGTTACAGAGAGCAGAGGCTTGAGACTGGGGTCAGAAGGACTGTTGCAGAGAACAGACGTTGGATACTGGGGTGCAGAAGGATCGTTGCAGACAGCAGATATTGGAGACTTGTGTGTAGAAGGACTTTTGCACAGAACAGAGGATGGAGACTGGGGTGCAGAAGGACTGTGGAGAGCAGACTTTGGAGACTGAGGTGCAGAAGGACTGTTAGACAGAGCAGAGGTTTTAGACTGGGGTGCAGAATAACTGATATGAAAAGTAGAGTTTGGAGACTGGGGTGCAGAAGGACTGTTACAGAGATCAGACTTTGTAGCCTGGGGTGCAGAAGGACTGCTGCAGAGAACAGATGTTGGATACTGGGATGCAGAAGGGCCGTTGCAGAGAGATGAGGTTGGAGACTGAGGTGCAGAATGTCTGTTACAGAGAGCAAAGTTAAAAGAACGGGGTTCAGAAGAATCTTACGGAGAGCAGATGTTTGAGACTTGGGGGCAGAAGGACTGTTGCAGAGAGCAGAGGTTGGAGACTGAGGTGCAGAAGAATCGTTGCAGAGAGAAGAGTTTGGAGACTGGGGTGCAGTAGGCCTTTTACAGAGAGCAGACTTTGGACACTGAATTGCAGAAGACCTGTTACAGAGAGCAGATGATTGAGACTGGGGTTCAGAAGGATTGTTACAGATATCACAGTTTGGAGACTGGTGTTTAGAAGGATTGTTGCAAAGAGCAGAGTTTTCAGACTGAGGCTTAGAAGGACTGTTACAGAGAGCAGTTGTTGGAGTCTCAGGTGGAGAAGGACTGTTTCAGAAAGCAGAGGTTGGCAATTGGGGTGCAGAAATACCCTAATAGAGAGAAGAGGTTGGAGACTGCGGTACAGAAGGACTGTTACAGAGAGCAGACGTTGGAGACAGAGGTGCAGAACGATTGTTACAGAGAGCATGGATTGGAGACTGTGGTGCAGAAGAACCATTACAGAGAGCACAGGTTGGATACTGAGGTGCAGAAGGACTGTTACAGAGAGCAGAGGTTGGAGACTGAGGTGCAGAAGAATTGGTAGAGAGAGAAAAGGTTGGAGACTGAGGTTTAGAAGCACTGTTACAGAGAGCAGAGGTTAGAATCTGTGGTGCAGAAGGATCATTGCAGACAGCAGAGGTTGGAGACTGAGGTGCAGAAGGATCGTTACAGAGAGCAGAGGTTTGAGACTGGGGTCAGAAAGACAGTTAAAAAGAGCAAAGTTTGGAGACTTGGGTGTAGAAGAAATGTTGCAGTGAGCAGAGATTGGAGACTGGGGTGAAGAAGGCCTGTTACAGAGAGCAGAGTTTGGAGACTGGGGTGAAGAAGGCCTGTTACAGAGAGCAGAGTTTGGAGACTGGGGTGCTGAAGGCCTGTTACAGAAAGCAGATGTTGGAGACTGGGGTGCAGAAGGACTGTTACAGATAGCACAGTTTATAGACTGGGGTGCAGAAGGATATCATAGAGAGCAGAGTTTGGATACTGAGGTGCAGAAGGACTGTTACAGAGAGCAGAGTTTGGAGACGGTGTTGCAGAATGATTGTTGTAGTGAGCAGAGTTTTCAGACTTCGGTGCAGAAGGACTCTTGCCGAGAGCAGATGTCCGATAGTGGGGTGCAGAAGGACTCTTTCAGAGAGCAAAACTTGGAGACTGGAGTGCAGAAGGATTCTAGCAGGGAGCAGAGGTTGAAGACTGCGGTGCAGAAGGCCTGTTAAAGATATCACAGTTTGGAGACTGGTGTGCAGAAGGATAATATAGAGAGCAGAGTTTGGAGACTGAGGTGCAGAAGGACTGTTACAGAGAGCAGAGTTTGGAGACTGGGGTGCAGAATGATTGTTGCAGAGAGCAGAGTTTTCAGACTGAGGTGCAGGAGGACTGTTGCAGAGAGCAGAGGTTGGAGACTGGGGTGCAGAAAGAGTGTTTCAGAGACTAGAACTTGGAGACTGAGGTGAAGAAGGATTGTTGCAGGGAGCAGAGGATGGAGACTGGGGTGCAGAAGGACTGTTATAGACAGCAGAATTTGGAGACAGGTTTGCAGAAGGATCTTATAGAGAGTAGAGTTTGGAGACTGTGGTACAGCAGGACTGTTACTGAGAGCAGAGGTTGGAGACTGGGTTGCAGAATGATCGTTGCAGTGAACAGAGTTTTCAGACTGAAGTGCAGAAGGACTGTTGCAGAGAGCAGATATTGGAGATTGGGGTGCAGAAGGACTTTTGCAGAGAGCAGTGGTTGGAGACTGGGGTGCAGAAGAATCATTGTAGCGAGCAGAGGTTTGAGACTGGCGTGCAAAAGGACTGTTACAAGAACAGAGGTTGGACAAGGGGGGCAGAAGGACTGTTACAGAGGGCAGAGTTTACAGCCTGGGTTGCAGAAGGATCTTACAGAGAGCAGATGTTGGAGACTGAGGTGCAGAAAGACTGTTGCAGATAGCAGAGGTTGAAGACTGGGGTGTAGAAAGGCTGTTGCAGGGACAAGAATTTGAGACAGCGGTTCTGAAGGATTGTTGCAGGGGGCAGAGTTTGAAGACTGGGGTGAAAAATGCCTGTTACAGACAGCAGAGTTTGGAGACTGGGGTGCAGAAGGACTGTTAAAGATAGCACAATTTCGAGACTGGGTTGCAGAAGAATCTTACAGAGAGCATTTTGTAGACTGAGGATCAGAAGGACTGTTACAGAGAGCAAAGTTTGGAAACTCAGGTACATAAGGATTTTTGCAGAGAGCCGAGTTTTCAGACTGAGGTGAAGAAGGACTGTTTCAGAGAGCAGATGTTGGATCCTGGGGTAGAGAAGGATTGTTACAGTGAGCAGAGTTTGAAGACTGGGTTGCTGAAGGCTTGATACAGAGCGCAGAGTTTGGAGACTGGGTTGCAGAAGACTGTTACAGAGAGCAGCGTTTGGAGAATGGGTTTAAGAAGGATCTTACAGAGAGAAGAGGTTGGAGACTGAGGTGCAGAAGGACTTTTACAGAGAGTAGAGGGTGGAGACTTGGGTGCAGAAGGAGTGGTACAGAGAGCAGAGTTTGGAGATTGGGGTGCAGAAGTACTGTTACTGAGAGCAGAGGTTAGAGACAGGGGTCCAGAAGGACTGTTTCAGAGAGCAGAGTTTGGAGACTGAGGTGCAGAAGGACTGTTAGAGAGAGCAGATTTTGGAAACTGGGATGTAGAAGGACCATTGCAGAGAGCAGAGGTTGGAGTTTGGGGAGAAGATGGATCGTTGCAGAGAGCAGATGTTGGAGACTGGGTGCAGAAGGACTATTAAAGAGAGCAGAGGTTGGAGAGTGAGGTGCTGAAAGATCATTTCTGAGTGCAGAGTTTTGAGACTGGGGTTCAGAAGGACTCTTACAGATTGCAAAACCAGGACTTAAGTGCAGAAGCACGTTTACAGAGAGTAGAGTTTGGAGACTCGGGTGCAAAAGGATTCTTACAGAGAGCAGAGGATGGAGACTGGGGAGCAGAAGGATCGTTGCAGAGAGCAGAGTTTGGAGAATGAGGTGCAGAAGGATCGCTACAAAGAGCAGAGTTTGGAGACGTGGGTGCAGCAGGACAGTTACAGAGAGGACAGGTTGGAGACTTGGGTTCCGAAGAAATGTTGCAGAGAGAAGAGGTTGTAGACTGGGGTGCTAAGTATTGTAGCAGGGAGCAGAGGTTGTAGACTGGGGTGCAGAAGGACTGTTGCAGAGAGCAGTTGTTGGAGACTGGAATGCAGAAGGATCATTGCAGAGAGTAGAGGTTGGAGACAGCAGTTTAGAAGGACTGTTGCAGAGAGCAGAGGTTGAAGAGTGAGGTTCAGAAGGATCGTTGCAGAGAGAAGATGTTGGAGACTAGAATGGAGAAGGCCTGTTACAGAGAGCAGAGTTTGGAGACTGGGGTGCAGAAGACCTGTTACAGAGAGCAGAGGTTGGAGACTGGGGTTCAGAAGGATTGTTTCAGATAGCACAGTTTGGAGACTGGGGTGCAGAGGGATTGTTGCAGACAGCAGAGGTTTCAGTCTGAGGCTTATAAGGACTGTTACAGAGAGCAGAGTATGGAATCTGAGGTGCAGAAGGATGATTACAGAAAGCAGAGGTTGGCAAATGCGGTGCAGAAGGACCGTTATAGAGAGAAGAGGTTGCAGACTGCGGTACAGAAGGACTGTTAGAAAGTGCAGAGTTTGGAGACTTTGGTGCGGAAGGACCGTTGTAGAGAGCAGATGTTGGAGACTAGGGTGCAGAAGGACTGTTACAGAGAGCAGACGTTGGAGACTGAGGTGCAGAAGGATTGATACAGAGAGCAGAGTTTGGAGACTGCGGTACAGAAGGACCATTACAGAGAGCAAATTTGGAGACTGAGGTACAGAACGACTTTTAGAGAGAGCAGAGGTTGGATACTGGGGTGCAGAAAGACTGTTACAGAGAGGAAGGGTTGGAGAAAAGGATGCAAAAGGATCTTACAGAGAGCAAAGTCTGGAGACTGGGGTGCAGAAGGACTGTTGCAGAGAGCAGAGGTTGGAGACTGAGGTTCAGAAGGATTGTGGCAGAGAAAAGAGGTTGGAGACTGGGGTGCAGAAAGACTTTTACAGAGAGCAGAGATTCGAGATTGGCTTGCAGAAGAACTGTTACAGAGAGCAGAGGTTGGAGACTGGGGTTCAGTAAGCCTGTTACAGACAGCAGAGTTTGGAGACTGAGGTACAGCAGGATTGGTACAGAGAGAAGTGTTTGGAGACTAGGTTTAGAAGGACTGTTACAGAGTGCAGAGGTTGGAAACTGTGGTGCAGAAGGATCGTTTCAGAGAGCAGAGGTTGGAAACTGAGGTGCAGAAGGATCGTTACAGAGAGCAGAGGTTGGAGACTAGGGTCAGAAAGACAGTTACAGAGAGCACAGTTTGGAGACTGGGGTGCAGAAGAAATGTTGCAGTGAGCAGAGAATGGAGACTGCGGTACAGAAGTACTGTTAGAAAGAGCAGAGGGTGGAGAGTGGGGTGCAGAAGGAATGTGACCTAGAGCGGAGTTTGAAAACTGGGGTGCAGAAAGATGTTACAGAGAGCAGAGGCTTGAGACTGGGGTCAGAAGGACTGTTGCAGAGAATAGACGTTGGATACTGGGGTGCAGAAGGATCGTTGCAGAGAGCAGAGTTTGGAGACTGAGGTGCAGAAGGATCGCTACAGAGAGAAGAGTTTGGAGACCGGGGTGCAGTAGGATAGTTACAGAGAGCACTGGATGGAGACTGGGTGCAGAAGAAATGTTGAAGAGAGCAGAGGTTGGAGACTGGGGTGAAGAAGGACTGTAGGAGAGAGCAGAAGTTGGAGACTGTTGTGTAGATGGACTGTTTCAGAGAGCAGACGTTGGAGACTGGGATGCAGAAGGATCGTTGCAGACAGCAGATATTGGAGACTTGTGTGTAGAAGGACTTTTGCACAGAACAGAGGTTGGAGACTGGGGTGCAGAAGGACTGTTTTGGAGAGCAGACTTTGGAGACTGAGGTGCAGAAGGACTGTTAGACAGAGCAGAGGTTTTAGACTGGGGTGCAGAATAACTGATACGAAAAGTAGAGTTTGGAGACTGGGGTGCAGAAGGACTGTTACAGAGATCAGACTTTGTAGCCTGGGGTGCAGAAGGACTGCTGCAGAGAACAGATGTTGGATACTGGGATGCAGAAGGGCCGTTGCAGAGTGATGAGGTTGGAGACTGAGGTGCAGAATGTCTGTTACAGAGAGCAAAGTTAAAAGAACGGGGGTGCAGAAGGATCTTACAGAGAGCAGATATTTGAGACTTGGGGGCAGAAGGGCCATTGCAGAGAGATGAGGTTGGAGACTGAGGTGCAGAATGTCTGTTACAGAGAGCAAAGTTAAATGAACGGGGTGCAGAAGGATCTTACAGAGAGCAGATGTTTGAGACTTGGGGGCAGAAGGACTGTTGCAGAGAGCAGAAGTTGGAGACTGAGGTGCAGAAGAATCGTTGCAGAGAGAAGGGTTTGGAGACTGGGGTGCAGTAGGCCTTTTACAGAGAGCAGACATTGGACACTTAGTTGCAGAAGACCTGTTACAGAGAGCAGATGATTGAGACTGGGGTTCAGAAGGATTGTTACAGATATCACAGTTTGGAGACTGGTGTTTAGAAGGATTGTTGCAAAGAGCAGAGGTTTCAGACTGAGGCTTAGAAGGACTGTTACAGAGAGCAGTTGTTGGAGTCTCAGGTGGACAAGGACTGTTTCAGAAAGCAGAGGTTGGCAAATGGGGTGCAGAAGTACCCTAATAGAGAGAAGAGGTTGGAGACTGTGGTACAGAAGGACTGTTACAGAGAGCAGACGTTGGAGACAGAGGTGCAGAACGATTGTTACAGAGAGCATGGATTGGAGAATGTGGTGCAGAAGGACCATTACAGAGAGCACAGGATGGATACTGAGGTGCAGAAGGACTGTTACAGAGAGCAGAAGATGGAGACTGAGGTGCAGAAGAATTGGTAGAGAGAGAAAAGTTTGGAGACTGAGGTTTAGAAGCACTGTTACAGAGAGCAGAGGTTAGAATCTGTGGTGCAGAAGGATCATTGCAGACAGCAGAGGTTGGAGACTGAGGTGCAGAAGCATCGTTACAGAGAACAGAGGTTTGAGACTGGGGTCAGAAAGACAGTTAAAAAGAGCAAAGTTTGGAGACTAGGGTGTAGAAGAAATGTTGCAGTGAGCAGAGATTGGAGACTGGGGTGAAGAAGGCCTGTTACAGAGAGCAGAGTTTGGAGACTTGGGTGAAGAAGGCCTGTTACAGAGAGCAGAGTTTGGAGACTGGGGTGCTGAAGGCCTGTTACAGAAAGCAGATGTTGGAGACTGGGGTGCAGAAGGACTGTTACAGATAGCACAGTTTATAGACTGGGGTGCAGAAGGATATTATAGAGAGCAGAGTTTGGAGACTTAGGTGCAGAAGGACTGTTACAGAGAGCAGAGTTTGGAGACGGTGTTGCAGAATGATTGTTGTAGTGAGCAGAGTTTTCAGACTTTGGTGCAGAAGGGACTGTTGCCGAGAGCAGATGTCCAATAGTGGGGTGCAGAAGGACTCTTTCAGAGAGCAAAACATGGAGACTGGAGTGCAGAAGGATTCTAGCAGGGAGCAGAGGTTGGAGACTGGGGTGCAGAAGGCCTGTTACAGATATCACAGTTTGGAGACTGGTGTGCAGAAGGATATTATAGAGGGCAGAGTTTGGAGACTGAGGTACAGAAGGACTGTTACAGAGAGCAGAGGTTGGAGACTAGGGTGCAGAAAGAGTGTTTCAGAGACTAGAACTTTGAGACTGTGGTGAAGAAGGATTGTTGCAGGGAGCAGAGGTTGGAGACTGGGGTGCAGAAGGACTGTTATAGGGAGCAGATGTTTTAGACTGGGGTGTAGAAGGCCTGGTACAGAGAGCAGAGCTTTGACACTGTGGTGCCAAATGATTGCTGATAGCTGGTGAGTTTCCTTCTGGACACCTTCTTTTTCGCACAGTTTATCAGGCCCTCTCTTCTCACCCTGCTCTCTTTTTGCTTCATGAGCACCTGTGACTTCCACAGTCACTCTAAGCCATGACTCCCAGGCCTATCTCCTGGGAACCTGTCCCCGCTGCCTCCTGGAATCTCCTTGGGGAGACCCTGAAGGTACCCAGACTCCAGGCCCAACCTCCTTCCCTCCTTTTCTCTCCCCAGACACGCTCCTTCTCATTTTTTTTTATGTTTTAATGAGTGATCCCTCTGCCACTCAGCTACCCCACAGACCAGGTGCCCTCTTGTGTCCTCGTCACCAGGACTTTAAAGTGCTTTACCCAGGGCTTCTCTTCAGAGCTTTTCCCTAAGCTCCAAATGTCACATCTTCAGTTACCAGATATTTCCTTTTAATCTGGTTTTGGCACCCGATTACTCTCCCAGACTACATGAAGGTATTCTAACAAAAGCACATGGACTGTAGGGACTATTATGGCTTAGAAATAAGGTATCCCTCCACCAAAAGCTCAGGTTCAGCCACAGTAGCAGTGTTCAGAGGTGCAATGATTAGACTGTGAGACTTGTGACCTAATCTGTTGAACCATCCATTTTGTGGGTTAATTATCTAAAAGGCCCACTGTACTGAGAGGAGTGTGGTAAGGTGGAGTGTGGCTGGGGACATGCCCTGGGGAATCACATCTTGTTTCCTGCAAACTGTCTCCTCCTGTCCCCTCCCCCGCACGAACGTTCTGGCTGCCATGATCTAGGGACGCTTCCCCCCTTGTTCCCTTCCACCTCGGTGTCTCACCTCATCTCAGGCAGGCAGCAATGGGTCAGCTGGCCCCAGACCAAACCTCCAAGCCAGGAGGCCAGAGTGCATCTCCCCTTCCGGGTTGTTCTGGTCAGGCCTGTGGTAACTGTGGCAACCGTGGACTGACCCAGGGAGTAGTTGTTATTAGTGGATTGGACCCACAACAGTTTCCTAAATCCACAGATTCTGTCATTTTCAGAGCTCAAGCCATTTCCTTCTGGATGGCCTGTTTCCAGCCTGCCCTCACCTAGAATGTGGTCTACTAGTGATTATTGAGATTCTCCAACCATCCTGGTCCTGCCCATTTGCACACCACAGCTAGCTCCTAGGCAGCTAGACCCATGAACCTCCTGCTGGCCACTGAGGAGAGAAGAGAGATTTTCTGAGGACCCTGTTAGAAGTCCACTCTTATTTTTTTTTAAAGACCACACTCAGAAGGCATGTTTCAGGCAGTCCTTCACATGTGTCTTTGAGAAATCAGACTCATAATGATTTTTTTGATTCTCTCCCAGGCTCCAATAACCAGCGCTCTACTCCCTACTTCTCTGAGATCAACTTTTTAGCTTCCACAAAGAAGGGAAAAACTGCTATTTCTCTTTATGTGTCTGGCTTATTTTACTTAATATAATTTCTCCCATGAGCTAATTTTAAATAGAAACTGCACAACAAATTCTTTTATGACAGATTTAAATTTTATTCTGAAGAGATAATTCAAAATGGTCACATATGTTTATATAGGAAAATGTTCATTAAAATATTTATAGGACTGGAGATGATTTGAATGTTTAGCAAAAGGGGAGAGATTAAGTTTATTTAAGAGAGATGTAAGTTTATTGATCATCTCAATAGATGCAGTAAAAGCATTTAACAAAATATAGCACCCCTACCTGTCAAAACAGTAGAAACACTAGGGACAGAAGGAACTTTGTAAAAGCATTGTAAAAGCTATCTATGCTAAACCCAAGGCAGCATCATTCTAAGTGGAAAAAGGTTTTAAAGCATTCACTCTAAAACCTGGAAGAAGACAGGGTGCCTCCTCTTTCACCACTTCTATTCAACTTCATCCTTGAAATCGCCAGAGCCATTAAACAAAAGAAAGAAATTAAAGGTATACAAATAGGTCAAGAAGAATTCAAATCTCACTCTTTGCTGATAGGATCATGTCATCTTTTTAAATTTTTTATTAGAGCATAATAGTTATACATAGAAGTTGGGTTGATTTGGAAAAGATCCTACGTGCATGGAATCTGATTTACTCCATTCAGTCCCCACCCCCCCATCTCCCTCCCCTTCTCGCCCCCATTCTCATTTCTCTACTGATCTTTCTTTGGGTCATTTATCTGTTAATTTCTGACTGGTGATTTCTACATATACATACAGGTGCAGTCCCCTGTGGTAGACTTCCATGTGCACATAACATGATCTGCGTAAAAACCTTTCACATTTTCTCCCTTCCCAAACCTGTCCACCCTCTCATTCTCCTTCTACTCCACTGATCTTCCCTGTATACTTAAGATAGCCAGTCCAACACCACTTCATCAACTTCTTTCCTCTATTTTGCTCTGGCCCTGATAATTTCAGCATTGTACAGGAATAGTTAACTTCTGCCTTTCCGAACACAGTGATCAAGATTGATGTAAAATGAGAAAAAAATCTACATTGGAATACAGTGAAGGCAACACCGACTGCTTCTGCAGATGATGACTCTGCTTTGTAAATTTTTTCCTTAACATTTGCAATGAAAATGAACTTCTCCAAAAATCCTATGTTTACATACAAGAACAACAGGAGACTGAGATTACTGAGACAGTGAGAAATGACTTCACACCATGATGAGGTCGAATGGCTTTCTTTTGGCTTCTAGAAATTCTCTGGTTACTCCCACCCACCATCACCCCAGCAAATGTGTGCAGCTCCATGGGTCTGATTCCCTGAGACCAGTCCCACAGGTTATCAGTCTCCAGGCTGCTTTTCATTCGATATTATTTGCCATGTTGCTGCAGATTAACAAGCCTCTTTGGGGTGCTCTCAGTCCATTCTCATCATGGTCTCTTTTTCTCTGTTTTGTAGCTATGACAACATTGGAAATGAGCAATCAATCATTTGTCACTGAATTCATCTTCTTAGGATTTTCCAACCACTCCAACCTACAGGGCTGGTTCTTCCTGCTCTTTCTGGTCATTTACCTGACCACTCTCCTGGGAAACATGCTCGTAATAGTGACCACCATGGTCAGTCCTGCTCTCCACAATCCAATGTTCTTTCTCCTCAGCAATTTGAGCTTTTTGGACGTCTGCTTCACATCCACCACCCTCCCAGTACTGCTGGTGAACTTATTCTGGGAGAAGAAGGCCATTACTTATGAGGGCTGCCTTTCCCAGATCTTCTTCTTGGTGACAAGTGCTGGCACAGAAGGCTTCTTACTGGCTGTGTGGCCAGTATGACTGCTGTGGGGCTACCTGCCGTCCTCCTCAGTACCCAGTCATCATGAGTGTGAAGGTCTGTGTTGACCTCGTGACTGGGTCCTGGCTGTGTGGGCTGGTGAATTTGGTCACACACATGGTACTGGCCATCACACTCACTCTGTGTGGGCCCCACCAGATCAGCCACTTTCTCTGTGACACCCCATTAGTCCTGAAGCTCTCCTGCTCAGACACCTCTGTAAACGAGTCTGCGCTCCACGTTGTCAGTGCCACCATGGGCCTGAGCCCCTGCCTCTTCACTGCAGGCTCCTATGCACTCATCATTGCGGCCATCCTGGGGATTCCCTCTGCCCAGGGCAGAAGGAAGGCCTTCTCCACCTGTGTGTCCCCCCTCACTGTCGTGGTGGTCTTCTTAGGAACAGCCAACTTTCACTATGACAGGCCCAGAGAAGGCCTGACACGGACACCCTGGTCTCTGTGCTCTTCTGTGTGGTGACCCCCATGTTGAAGTCCATCATTCACAGGCTGAGAAGCAATGAGGTCCAGAGTGCCCTGAGGAAGCTTGCTGGGAGACAGACTGAATATTGAGATTAGAACTAGATGATGGTTTCATTTTAGGAAATGTCTTAGTTGTAGAAATATGTGAACTCTTCAGCAGCAATTACAAGAGCGCTCTCTTCATACACAGTGTCTTATGACCACTGTGGTGCCCCTCCAACCAGGGGAAGCACACTGTGCTAAGTATGTGACACATTGTGACCTCACCTGGGTTCTCGAATCCACAGGTATTTCAGAATATTTTTATTACTTTTCTCTCCAAAAAAAGACTGTACCCAAAGCAGTCAATCTTTTTTCCCCCAATATTGCAGCTCTAGCCAACACTAGTGAATGTGAATTGCTATGTGCAATGTGACTTTGACTTGCATTTTCCTAATGGATCTGGATTCTAAGTTTTAAATAAACACCATTTCTGTTTTTCTCCTTCACATTTGGAAAGACCCATGTATACACTCGAGTTTCTGTGGATATTTTTAATGAAGTAATACCATATACGCCTTTTGGATCTGACTCCTTTCACTTAGGATGTTTGCAATTTTCAGTTATATTGTAGCTTGTATTAGTATTTTAGTTTATTTCTCCTTATTGTGACTGATTTCCCTCTTATGAAAATGCCACATTTCAAAGTTCATTTCCCACTGGATAGTAATTTTTACTTTGTGTCTGTGTGGGTGTCGTACTGCAGATTGAACCCGGAGCCTCCTGCACACTAAACAATGTTCTACCACTAAGCCAAAGCCCAACCCTTTTAAAAATTTTGTTTTGAGACAGGGTCTTGTAAATTTTCCCAGGTTGTCCCTGAATTTGTGATCCTCCTGCCTCAGCTTCTTAAGTAGCTAGATTACAGACCTGCCTGGTCATTTTCACTTTTTGACTAATATGAATAAGATTCACATATATAATATGAACATTATATATAATATGAACATTATATGAACATTCATGTAAAGATCATTGGTAGACTACTTGTATTGCCAGAGTAGAAATAACTTCAGAGGTTATCACAAAACCTGAGGGATTTAGCATGATGCCTCCAGTACTGGAAGAAAACCCAAAACATAACCAGAAACCCTGGGATGCCTAAATTCCTTAAGTGTGATGGTGTGTGTGGAAAATTACTTATGGTAAACAATAGATAATGCTAAGTGTTAATCCTCTGCTTTTGATGAGGAGGACAGAAAGGAATAATGTTTAGGGAGAAAGTGTAGGGACACATTCCCATTATGATACAATATAGCATAACAATAGACCTACCAAAATATCTGTTTAAATAAAAATCATTATTGTAGAAGAAGTTATGTTTACAATCGTATTCATTCACTAACTAGGGGTTTTCATCTTTATCTTACAACACATGGATGCTCGGGGAGGGGAGTTGCAAGCAATTTATTAACCGTAATAAATCCCTGAAGCTTGTGAGTAATCTACTTCATACACAACCCCCCTCCTTTAGAAATATTATATTTTGGGGTCACTCATAAGTGACTTCATTTTCGGTCACCTGACTTTGAGATGACTGATTGGAAAAGAAAGATGCAGAGCTGCTTGTTCTGTAGGAACTGACCCGATAGTCTCCATAAGGGATATGTTTAGGAGACAGGAGACACTGAGTTCCTCAGAAGCCGCTGGGCTATGCTGCCTCACTTATGCCCACAGAGGCTTTATTTTTCTCAGCAAGATATCTGCACCAGAACCACTGAACAGAAATGTCCTCTCACCTCTGTCAAGTCTCTGTTAGATCCTTTAGGTCCCACACAGTACCATCTTTAAAGAATCTTTTAAAAACTCTGCTCCATGGATGTACTTGACAGAAGTTCTTCATTCTTCAAACGTTTACTGAGTGCACATTTAAACAAGGTGTTGCCCTAGTGTTTAGAACACAATTGAGAGGCCCAACTAGGACCTGGAGGAGCACATATTCAAGATGGAATGAGGGGCTTTGACAAGTATTCAGTGCTCCATTTCCAGACCTGCCCAAGCAAACACTAAGGGAAAATAATGATAATTTGTAGATTACTTAGAATTGTTACCAAGTTTCCTGCACATATTGAGTTTATCTTCCCATTAGATTGTAAGTTGGATGAAGGACAGTTTCGGAGACTAGCTCCAACAGGGGGTCTCAGGAGAGGAACGGATGGTGAGGAGTCGGCGAAAGAGGGGGTAGAGAAACAACACAGACACCAAAGTGAAGGTGTTGATCCCAATCTTTACTTGTGAAGTTGATCATACATACTTTTCATTTTGGCAGGTTTACAGTACTTTGTGGTTACAAAACAGGAATCATTATTCAAACAAAACAAAATATTACGTAGCTACAATTAGAAGAGAAGAATGTATCTTGGCTTATGTATAAGCAAGCATTTGTACTTTCAGTTCGAGTTTTGCTTTGAGCAGTTTCTGCTTAGTTAACTTTTAATAATAGTTAAATATGTCCCAAACTATTGGCCTATACCTTGAATATTCTTTCTTGACTTACTGACTGGAACCGGTGCCATGGTTACGGCAAGTAGTTGATTTGTTATTACTTGTAATCAAACAAAAGTAAGAGCACAAACCATTTTGCACAGGAACAAGAACAAGTTACCCAGTACTAAGCACTAATCTATCTTCTTAACATTAATTTTCCTTCTCTAGATTTTAATTTAATTTCTCAAAAACTTCCTTGACAGGAATACAGGGAGTTTTTCTTTAGACATTAACAATTTACACTCCACAGCTGAATCATTGCATTTAGAGCAAACAGATCTATGCTTTAGAAGTAGTTGCATTAATTGGGAAAGTCATGATTTTTCCTTTATACATAGTGGTCATATGAGAAATCAAAACTATACTTATTAAAGGAATAAAAAAACAAATCAGCCCATTCCCAGAAACATACTGCACTCTTCCAGAGGATGGATGCCTTGCGCCATCCACCTCAGTAGGGCCTTGAAATTGCCTGAGTCAGGGGAGGGGCACCGCAGGACAGGGATCAGATCTTATCCTCTTTGGGTTTCTTAGTATATCTCGCTTAGGACTAAATAAGACCCTGTATAGGAACAAAATTGGTTTGAATTGAAACTAACCACTACCAAAAAAAGAAATTTTAAAATCCTAAATGGAAAAGAGAATTTTTTATTTTGAAGAATTTTATAACTAGAAGGCTCTGACATATTGTAAGAGGTAATAATTTGTCTTCCCTTTCCCCTTTATGCTAGAAGAAGCACAGGTGAAATAAAAAGAACTGAAAGAGCTGGCACAGTGGTGCACGCCTGAAACCCAGCAGCTGAGGAGGCTGTGTAAGGAGGATAGTGAGTTCAAAGACAGCCTCAGCAAAAACAAGGCACCAAGAAACTCAGTGAGACCCTGTCTCTAAATAAAATATAAAATAGTGCTGAGGATGTGGCTCAGTGGTCAAGCCCCTGAGTTCACTCTCCGGTAACTGCCCCCCTACAACCTGGCCCCAAAAAAACAGAACTGAAAGAGATGTTAAATGCTGAATTGAGTGCTGAATCTCCAAGACAGGAGGGAGGCTTTTTCCTGGTGAATTTGTTAAGATTTTAAACCTACCAGTTAGGGGTAAGGGCATCCCTGCATGTTAGGTGAAAGAGCCCAGCCTCCCCCAAAGTGTGTCCTTGGACCAGCATCACTGAGAAAACTTAAAACTCACTGACTTTTGGCAACTGTTCTGCACAATGACGTCTGATCTTTCCCTCGGCTCCAAGCACCCACACCACATGGAAGGATATGAGGACAACTCTGGGCCAGGCCAGATAGCTCATAGGTTTCACAGTAAAAAATTCACATTGCCACAAGCACCTGAAATCATTCAGATATTTTTTCTGAATAAATTGACCTTGTACTGTGTGTGTGTGTGTGTGTGTGTGTGTGTGTGTGTTTTAAGCAATTTAATGTGCAACATGAAAATTGGATTTAAAAATTTTATTCATTGCTTGTGATATTGAGATCAAATAGGAATCATTGTTTCCCTGATGTGCATAAGGGTTTTAATGATCACACCATTCTTCCTCGTTTTGGTCATGCCCATTTTTTTTTTCGTTTGAGAAAAGTATCCTGAGTAAGGTTAGTCAGAAAAATTTATTTATTCCAAAAAAAAATTCTTTGTATGATACTTTGTTTTATTTTATATAAACTGTCTGTGCTTAACTTCAATGCCCAGACAGTTCTTTTCTTGGTTCTAATAATTCATTGCACATGATTAATAGGC